>NC_077224.1:53559478-53830874 GCF_024763615.1 Phlebotomus papatasi
CATCATTTTCTGCGTAAGGGAGGATGGTAGCGGTGAAGGGTTGCGGGGGTGGGCTCATTGGAACGTATATTACAAATGTTATTTTCATGTATTTCTTTTTCACGGTGCAACATAAAAACATAGTGATCATGATGCACAAAAATTCGCGATCGCAAAAATGCATTTTGTCAGTATCATCACGACATGTTTGAGACATGTCCAATTGAATATGAAGAGGGAAAATCTCAAATTTCATTTTTGTTTGTTGTAGTTTTTCAGAAAGTAAATTCGTAGCAATTAATCTGCTCTAAAGCCATTTTCATGTGACAAAAATTTGATTGTGTAAGTGTCAATTTATTTTGTCAAGTACATCTATCATACATTTTTCGGTAAAGAAATTTTTATGCAATTTTTCGTCTCACGATCTTCATCTGCATATTTGCTATTTTTTCTCACACGTGCAATACTTTTCCTCATGTTGTGAAATTATTAAGGTAGAAATATATGCATGTGACAACTTATGCGTGTGTATGTGTAAAATTATTTCGTCAAGTGCAATAATCATAATTTTCCATGCACTTGAAAATCTATTTAAGAAGATGTTGTGGTGAAAAAAGATCAAAGTATTCTGGACAGTCTTCTCGAGTGGTCATTTCTTTTGCAAGTGTTAAATAAATCAAACGAAAAAGTAAGAAAATGAGTTCCGAAGGATTTAATAAGTTTTCAAGTGTATCAAAAATTTTATTCTCTGATCGTGGAGATAATGCAATCAATTTGGCTGTTGATGCTTTTGTTCAAATGATGTTGCAAAGAAAATCTGTGACTGAGTTAATCGAACTCTTGCATTCCAAGCAAAATTGTGAACTATATAACGACATTCTAAAGACATTAAAGGAACTAGTGAAGAAAGGTGTAAAATTACCACCAAGTGAAAAAAAGAAATTCATAATGAGCATTAGGAACTTTACTGATGATGCTCTGAGTGAACAAGCTTATGAAATTCTTTCTAATGAAGAGGCTATCGATGATAGTAGTGAACCTGCCCCCAAGAGGCGCAAAATTGATCAGGATGCCACAGCAAATCATGATATAAAAGTGCCAATGGATGCTTATGCCGAAGATAAAGATGATGATCAATCAAACGGTCAATTGCATATACAAAGTGGTGTAGGAAGACAATCAAATGTATCAGATGATTTGGTTATTCATGATGATTCGGCCAATATGGTTAAAATTCTCAACAAATCGCGAAATTATAGCGAATTTTTCAAAATCACACAGCTTATTATCAATTTCCGTTTGAACAAACCAAAAGACACATCAATTGAAAAATGGATGGAAAACGGATTTGATGCTGTCATTGAGGAAATTCGGAAGGACTCCAAATCAAATGCCGACCGTGTGATCCTTAAGGTAAATATTATATTTGTTATTCAGACAATACTGATATCTATTTGTTAACGTAAATATGAATCTAAATCACTCAAATGTTTTTTTTTTTTTGATAGATATTCGTAACAGAAGAACCCACTGAAAAGGCCATTTATATAGGAATGAGACCCCTGGATGCACTCACCTCTCACATAATTCTCGAATATATGGAAAAGGTAAGTGTATAAAAAAGATGATTAAAATCTGATGAAATTTTCATATGTAGAATGATTACAATATTAACTGTTTATGTACTTCAGGTCCATCAGAGTACCGAACTGTTTCACTCATCCGAGGTCCTACAAGTGAGAGCATACTTGTTTCACCCTATGGAGGGGCGAGGGAGACAACATAGTCCTGCAGGAATGGGAATTGATGATATTGGTTATTTCAAACAAAAGAGTATCATCGACATCAACATCGGAGAGAGTTGCCTTCCAATATCTTTAATAATTGGTAAGTGCCTTTTACTTGATGGGTCTGAAGCTGATGCAAAAATTTTAAACTACAAGAGATCAAAGGGTACCTTAAAACTTGATGCACGTAGATTTGTCCTTGATCACGGTATGAAAATCTCTTCAGATGGAACGTATAACTTAGAACTTATACATAAATTTGTTAAAAAAGTATCATATCTGTATAGAGTAGTAATTTACAATGATTTACATAATTTCAAAAGTATTCTACTATCTACCAAGAAAACTTCTGAGAACCAAAATCAAACAATTAATTTATTTTACTTTGAGGATCAAACTAAAAATGTGAAGCATTTCTTTTGTATCAAGAATCTTAAGGGATTTTTTAATTTTAAGTTTCAGTGTAATTACTGTGATCATCTGTACAACAAAACTCACATTTGCCCCGAAAAATGTAGGTTTTGCAACAATAATCCTCCATGTCTCAATGTCCCTGAAATGATTGATTGCTTAAATTGCAATCGCAGATTCCTTGGAGAATCCTGCCTCTATTTTCATATTGAAAAGGGAACATGTAATGAAGTCAAAATGTGCAAGAATTGTGACAAAATTTACAAGACTTGTGAACCTCACCAATGTTTCACAACACTTTGTAATATTTGTTACAAACAAGTTACAAGTCCTCATTACTGTTTCATTCAACCTCTAAAAAGGAAAGCCCCTAATGAATTTTCATTAATTTTCTATGATTTTGAGTGCGAACTTGTAGACAGGGGAAATGGATATTCTGATCATATTCCAAATTTGTGTGTAGCACATGAAGTTTGTCATTTATGTGCAAAATCTGCAGAGTCTAATTCTGAATGTCCAAATTGTAATCCATCGGTCAAAATTTTTGAAAATGATGATTCCGGGTCGTGTGTCAAGAAATTTGTAGATTATGCACTTAAATTTAGGCCTTTCCCTTCAGCAATAATTGCTCATAATGCAAAGAGCTATGATGGACAATTTATTCTTGAAGAATTGTGTAAAAGGGATGAACATATTAGCCCCATCTTCACAGGATGTAAAATTTTATATGTGAAGATCAGAGATATTGTGTTCCTAGATTCTCTGAGTTTTATCCCTTTTGCACTGTCTAAATTTAGTGCAAGTTTCGGGCTCCGTGATTGTGAAAAGGGTGAATACCCATATAAATTCAACACTTCGGCTAATATGAACTATATTGGAAGATATCCACCACAAGAAATGTATGCAATCGAGTCAATGTCGTCAAATCGGTATGAAAAGTTTCTTGCGTGGTACGAATCGAATAAAGATAAAACTTTTGATAATCGGAAAGAATTGATACATTATTGCAATCAAGACGTCAAAATTCTTAAACTCGGGTGCTTGAATTTCATGTATTCATTTTTGGATACCACCGGTATCAATCCATTTTTACAGGCGATTACTTTAGCCGATTCTGTGATGAAGGTTTATAGAAAGAATTATTTACTTCCAAATACTCTTTCGATTACACCAAAAAGTAATTACAGTTCGAGTTTTATAAATCTCCAAAGCAAAATCGGATTGAAATGGCTCGTGTATCAAAAGATGACTACAGGAAAAGATATTCGGTACGAAGTAAAATTGAAAAATTCTCATTACATTGTCGACGGATTTGACGATAGCACAAACACTGTGTATAGTTTCGAAGGATGCTATTATCATGGACATACATGTTTCTTAAATAGAGACTATGTATGTTCAGGAGATTCATCCGATACGATACAGAGTCGTTATGAGGCAACTTTGACTCGATTGCAACGTATAAAAGATATGGGCTACAATTTGGTTTCGGTATGGGAATGCGATTTTCGAAGATTTCTCAAATCAGAACCTGAATTGGAAGATTCTTTAAATAACCATGATGAAATTACTGATGCAGGATTTGATCTGAGAAGTGCGGTGTATGGGGGCCGAACAGAAGTGTTTAAATTATATCAAAAATGTGGCCCAGGGGACAAAATCTATTACTATGACTTTACATCACTGTACCCTTGGGCCAATAAATATTCTAAATACTTTGTAGGCCATCCCAGTATCATCAAAGTCTTTGAAAATCCAGAGGAAATATTAAACTATGATGGTGTAGCTAAATGCACAGTTTTACCTCCAAGAAACTTGTATTTGCCATGCCTACCCTACAGGTGTAACAATCGTTTAATATTTCCTCTCTGCAGATCTTGTACAGAAATGATAAATACTGATCGTTGCACACACTCTGACGATGAGAGATCCCTTACCGGATTCTGGTCGTTAGATGAAATCCGAATGGCTGCCAGTCACGGTTACACTGTTATTAAAGCTTTCGAGGTTTGGTCCTACCAGACTGTGCAGTACAATCGGGACACTAACGAAAGGGGTCTCTTTGCCGATTTTGTGGATAATTTCCTCAAAATTAAACAGGAATCAAGCGGATGGCCATCAGGAATAGAATCTGATGAAGCAAAAGAGGAATATATCCGCGAATATTTAGAAAAGGAAGGGATACAATTGGATAAGGAAAAAATCTGTGTTAATAAAGGGTTGCGATTGCTTACCAAACTGGTATTAAATAGTCTTTGGGGAAGATTCATCATGCGTGAAAATTTCACAAAGACTAGCATTTGCAACTCTCCTGAGGAGATAAATGCATTAATTGGATCCGAAGACATTCAATTAATGGATTTATATCCCGTTGGGGAAAACCAGATTTTTGTTTCGTGGAAGTATATTGCTGACGCTGAGTCCGCATCAAAATATGTGAACCTTGGTGTAGGCATATGTACTACTACGAACGCCCGTATCAAACTGTACTCAGTTCTTTCTAAATTAGGAGAAAATCTTCTCTATTGCGATACAGATTCAATGATCTTTATGGTCCCCGCTGGTGAAGAGAACCCCTTAAGCTGCGGAAAGTTTTTGGGGGAGCTGACCGATGAGTTAGCAGAATATGGTACGGGAGCTTACATCGATGAATATGTCAGCTGCGGTCCAAAGACCTATGGATTAAAAATCTTTTCCCCGTCTACGAATTCATACTCATACAAAATTGTAGCAAAGGGGATAAGTATGAACCATGAGGTAGAAAGGCATCTCGATTTCAATGCCATGAGATCAATCGTCTTTGGGGATATTGAGACATTGAACATTAAATACAAAAACAGAATCTCTAGACAAAAGAAATTTAAAATTTTCTCAGCTTCAGCCCACAAAAAGGTACAGTTTACATTAACTAAAAGAAGATGTGTGGAAGAATTTAATACTCTACCTTTTGGATATTAAGATTTTTTTTTATAATTTTGTTTTTATTCTGTACTTAAGTTACCATGTATTCTGAAAACTAATTATTTAATATATCCTAAAAAAAAATTTAAGTAAAATATAAGCACTTATGTATACAACCTTATAATATTATCGAAAAAAATAAAATTTGTAATATTACTGAGAGATGTAGAATAAAATTATGCTGAAAAAAACTTAAAATATCTATTCACTCTTGTTCATTTGTTCTCTATTAAAAATAGTATTCAAAAGATCCATCATTTTCAAATATTCTGTTATGTGCAAAATAATATTAGCTCAAATTTTTCCCATTTTATAAATTCTTGATTCTCTATATAGAAAAATAACAACAAAAGTCATTTCTACAATTTTTCATTGAAGTAAATTGCTTCCTCTAATCTGATTGTATGAATTTGAAAATATATTTTCTGTAACGAATATTAACACTTGAAATCTCAAATATAATTTGCAAGTTGTATCAACTTCATATAAAATTAATATTGGGGGTGATGCATTTTCTTGATTGACCATTTAGTGTTAAAAGTGTAATTGAAACCTTTGCGCACACGATGAGTAGAAATGTCTGGTGTGAGTTTTTTTGCAAGACTCAACATTTTTCTATTGTGGACTATTTTCTTTGAGGATATAAGAGTAAAAAAAAAAACAATGCCATTGACTTAGTTCATTACGTCAGCGATCATATGCATAGAATCTTCTGGAAAATATGAAAACAAAAGTAGAAAACCCATACTCCCAAATTATTTGCAACTCTTCCCAATCTTATGATGTGTTAGTGTATACTGATTGTACCTCTGCGCGAACTAAATATGTGTTGGAAATGGATATTAACCTAATACCGAGTAAGAATGCATTCTGGTATATGTCATAACTCAAACGATATTAGAGAATCCAACGAAAAAAAAATTGGTAAGTAACTTTCTGAATTAACTAACCCATGATCATACATTTACCGGCAATTATTTACATTATCTGGGAGTGGGGAAAGGGATCTCGGGAGCTAGGATCATGAGGTGGAGAGCGCGGGCAGTGCGATTATGTATTAGTGCCGATACACACACTAGTATACGTCATCGATTGTAGGTCTGCGCGACCTGGCGCTAGAGCTTGGGTTTATGTGTGTGAGTGACTCACCAATACTACTACACACACTTATTGTATAGCTGCTAGAACTATACTACTATTATAGTTTGATCATATTTTTTCACACTATTATAGTGTGAAGCCTTGTGTATTTCAACCAAATTTGTTGAATTTTTAAACAAAAGTTGTGTAAAAATTGTTGAATTTCCAATTAAGACTTATACTTCAGTCGAGATGCTTTTCATTGGGCAAAAGTCATATAGAACATCAAATATTTATATGCATAATAAGTGTTTCGTGAAGATCCGAGCATCAGATGTAATCATTTCGCATTAGAGGGGCCCCGAGGACAGGAAAAACCAATAAAAATGTCTAAAAAGGCAAAAAAAAATCTTCGAAATGAAAAGAAAATTCAACAATAAACAGAATTCAACAATTTTTAAATTCAACAACTCCAAATTCAACATCTTGAAATTCAACAACTTTAAATTAAACAATTTTAAATTAAACACTTTTTCCAAATTTAGTAGTGTGAAAGATTACACACTATAATAGTGTTAATTTTTTTTACTGTGTAGTTAGTGGGGAATTATTGAAACAGGTGGAGAAGTTCAAGTATGTCGGGGTGTTACTTACGAGTGATGGTAGGATGGTCTCAGAAGCCTTGTCGCAGATCGGCCAGGGTTCGGCAGTAATGAGTGAGATGCCGAGATGAGGGAAACCGGGGCAGAATTAGCCACGGATAGAATTAGACAGTGGCATGTTATAGTTTGCCTGTGAAGGAATATTGAAGAAACCATTATTTATTCCAAGAAAATACATTCCTTCCTGTTCAATGAAATATTATCAGCTTGATACAAACATTTTTCGTACGAATTATACGCAATGAAAAATTTCATTTGCTGGCTAATTCTACCCCGGTCTCCCCTACCTCCGGGCGGCTAAGGGAATCACTCGCCTTAGATTCAGACTCTAGCATAGAAAGTATATAATTTAAGTTTGGAACTGCATTAAAAAAAAAATCTTTGTTCCCATTTGCCGTTAGGAATGTAGTCTGATCATTATTTCATTATAGGGGAGATTGGGGCAAAATTTGTCAAATCAAAAATTTTAAAATTCGATACCTTCCAAGAAAAAAGAAACCGAGGCTCCAATTTTTTTATCATAGTCTTCATTACCCTAATAAACGTCCAAGGTTTTAAGGAATTCGAGCATGGAATATAGAATATAGGAGAAAGTTCCCATGCTTTGCACGGTCCCAAGCTTTATAATGACTAAGTCTTTCGTATATTTTCAATAAATGTGAAAGTGTCCTGTTTTTAAAATATATTTCTGAGTCACATTTGTGCACTTTTCACTAATTCACTAATTAGTTTAATTTTTTTTAATTAAGGTATAAAAACTTAATAAAATTGTTTTAAAACTAATTAATGAATACGGATTTCAGTAAAGAAATAATTAAAACAGAAAGTGCAATCACAACGAGAGGATATGGATTGAAAGTACGGCTTAAACATTTATTTGAGCACAGGTTTCCAAATGATTTTTCCGGAAAAAAAATGATTTGGGTTTTCGACCTTTCTAATCTTTTATAAAATTTCAATAAAAACTATAATATTTACAATGATCCTCAGATAGCTGATTGTAAGTAAATACATTTTTTTTTATTCTTCTACTAGCAAATTGATAATTCGATGAATTATGCGATGCACTTTCATCGCTTTTAAAAATTTGTTGAGGATTTTCATTCGGCACTATAAGCAATTTACACTACAACAATACTACTTAATAAAGAATAGAATTTTGATTGAAAAAAAAAGATATCAAAAGGAAAAAAACAGACGGAGCCAGGGATCGAACCCGCGGCACTCTCGTTGAATGTCCTGCGCTGTACTGCTGAGCCACCGCTGCATGCAGTCTCATTCGATTTTTTTTATTATGTGCTGCATATTTTCAACTTTGGGGAATTTAAAAAAAAATTAATCAAATTTCGCACTTTTTGAATATACCACGTTTAATTCGATGCCTTTTTGCGTAGTTGAGCAAAGCCCAAGATTTATCTGAATTTGATGACTCGAGTACTTCCCTTGTCAGAAACACAGGAAAAATTTAGTCATTATAATGCTTGGGACCGTGCAAAGCATGAGCACTTTCCCCTAAAAAATATGACTTCTCCAGAAGTACTTTTCTTAAAAATGAGCACTTTGGGTAAAATTTGTCAAAAGCATGGGGCAAATATTGACAAAAAAATGAAGAATATGCTGATGTTCCTCACGACGAAAACAAATATCCACTAACTCACTGATGAAAGTGCAGACGATTTCTGAGGCAGCACAATTCCAACAGGAAGAGAGTAAAAGATTTTTGAAAGATTTCTTCACATCACAAATATGTTTTTAAAGTTTAAATTTCTCCGGAATTCTATAAACCCAAAACACTCTCCGTAATCTTTCTTCTTCTGTTCTACTCGGCAAACTTCGTTCAGTTCAACTCGCCCAATTCGTCCTTCTGACATTTCTAAGCTGGCGACGGAATTTTCATGTTAAAAACAGCGTTTGGAAAATAACTTGTACAGCACATTTCTCTGATAATAAAAAACGGGTGGCAAAGCGTCCCAGGCTTTGCGAAGCGCTTGAACTCGTGACTTAGATGCTATCCCTTGAAAGTACTTTCAAATCGAGTTGTAAATCACCTGGAAGATCTCACAAAATAATTTTAAGGGATGGGGAAGAACGGATGGATCTTACTCCACCCCACTATATCCCGACCTTTACTATTGCCCCAAAGGACGAAACCGAAAACTTCCCAGAATACAGAAAATTTCCCTTTGCGCCAAATGACGAAACCAAAAACTTCCCAGAACACAGAAAATTTCCTTTTGCGCCAAATGACGAAACCAAAAACTTCTTAAAACAGAAAATTTCCTTTTGCGCCAAATGACGAAACCAAAAACTTCTTAAAACAGAAAATTTCCCTTTGCGCCAAATGACGAAACTCAAAACTTCCTAAAAGAGAATTTCCCTTTGCCCCAAAGGACGAAACCAAAAACTTCCCAAATCACAGAAAATTTCCCTTTGACCCAAATGACAACACTAAAAACTTCCCAAATCACAGAAAATTTCCCTTTGACCCAAATGACAACACTAAAAACTTCCCAAATCACAGAAAATTTCCCTTTGCGCCAAATAACGAAAGTAAAAACTTCCCAAAACACAGAAAATTTCCCTTTGCCCCAAAGAACAAAACTAAAAACTTCCCAAAATCCAGAAAATTTCCCTTTGCGCCAAATGACGAAACTAAAAACTTCCCAAAACGCAGAAAATTTCCTTTGCGCCAAAGGACGAAACCAAAAACTTCCCAAAACACATAAAATTTCCTTTTGCCCCAAAGGACAAAACCAAAAACTTCCTAGAATACAGAAAATTTCCCTTTGCCCCAAATGACAACACTAAAAACTTCCCAAAACGCAGAAAATTTCAAATTCAAAATTTCAAATCTTAAAGTCTCCGTTTTGACAAATTTTGCCCCAGTCTCCCCTAATTACATTAAGTCGTTTTTCGGGTTAAGTCGCAAATGTTTCCATCACATTGGCTTGAAATGCGTTTGTTTTCAAATAATTATAATAAATGTTTGGTATATGAGACTTTAAAAAAAAACATCATTCCCCTGAATCTGCTTCATGCTCCCCTATCCTAAAATTTAGGTCCTATCCGATTATTTTATTTTATGTCGTAACGTTTAAGAGATTTTCCGAACTTCAACAAAACCATCACTTTTTGTTACTCTATTTTTGTTATCTTGAAATTATATTTAGAAAAGTACATCTATCAATAAAATCAATAAAATACAAGATTATTGAATTGTTTTGAGAGTCATTCAGGAAAATGTGCAATGAGAATGCCAAATAATAAAAAAATGATGAATAACTTCTTGAAAAACTTATGCTTGAATGTCGAATGCGCGTAATTTAATTATAATATTTTCTTATAGTAAATTAATACAATTATTAACGCTATGTTTTAATTTATATAAGCTCATAATGCTCACTTCTCAAATGGAATGGAAAAAAATCAATTTGCATAACATTATTTAATTTATCAAAAGTTTTATTGATAGAAGAATTTTCCAAGAAAATATTTATAAATTTAATTTTATACAGAACTATTTTTATTATTTTGATGGTAAAGAAAAAAAAAAGAAGAAACGAAAAACTACCTCAGGGCTCAGCTGAAATGTTTAAATTCAAAAAAGTTTCACAAGGAAGAGATTGAGAGGGGAGCAGAGAGGAAATATGCAAATTTTTAAATGTTCTTCCTCTTAAAATCAGATACATCAACTCAAAGTGTGCCAAGTACATGCTGAGGGCGAATATGGTGAATGAGGCTGAGGAGGTTTGTGGGAAGTTCACGCGTGAGGGTGTCCTGCCGATGGAGAATCTGAATGAGATGCAGTGCATGTGGTTCCAGACCGAATGTGCTCTGGCGTATCAGCGTTTGGAGAAGTGGGGCGATGCTCTGAAGAAGTGTCACGAAGTGGACAGGCACTTCTCTGAAATAATTGAGGATCAATTTGACTTTCACACGTATTGCATGCGAAAGATGACGCTGAGGGCGTACGTGGGACTCTTGAGGCTGGAAGATGTCCTCAGGAGGCATCCTTTCTACTTCAAAGCCGCCAAGTGTGCTGTTGAAGTGTACATTCGGCTGTATGATAAACCCCTCAAAACCGAGCAGCAGATTGAGGAAATAGATACTGGTGAGTCTTTTTGTTTTTTGTTTGTTTTTTTTCAGCTTTCTTATTTTTGGAATCACGAAAAAAATTGCCCTTAATTTTTTTCCATACTGTATAAGGAAGGCCCGCCCAGAAAACAAGGTGGCCATGCCCACATAATTAAATTACAACCAAAGTAAAAGTTGAATTGTTTTTTTTTATTTTTAATATTGAATAATTTGATTTAGAGTGTCATTCGAAAAACCTCCCTGTACTTTATTAATGGATGGGCTATAAAAAATTCCTAAATGAAAAATAGGCCACGCCCATTTAAGATTTTTTCAGAAAAAGTGATATATTCTTATTGTATTTCATTATTTAACAGAAATAGATATTTGTTATCCTACTTCCACCCGTCTTACAGGAAAGTGTATAAAATTTGGGAATTTGAATGCAAAGAATGAATTATCGAAAATAAGTACTTAGTTAAGGACTTTTCACTAAGCACTTTTTAAGTAAATAGTTGCCCTAATGATTATAAAACTATTTTTAAAGTTTCATTACTCAAAAACAAATTCGCTTTTACACTTTTCACTTTGTCGCCTTGACCTTAAATTATGCTAGACAGAACTTAGAGTCTATATGAAATATATTTCGCTGCTTGGAAATTACAAGGGGTCAACTCACTTTTTTGCGATTTTGAGATGCACTTAGAAAGACAATTTAAAAATTTTCTGATGATTACTTGCATAATTTCGTTTGAAGTAAAAGGCGACAAAATATATTTATCGTTCAAATTTTTGTGAAACAGGGGACTAACTCAAGCAAGTTGATCCCTTGTCATTCTAATTCCAGCAAAATTTGCATATCATTTAGAACGACAAGGAGCTAACTCATTAGAAAACATATTTTGAAAGGTAAAAATATAAAAGTTTCGATGTTTGTATTAGTGCTCATACAAACAGAAAAGAAATAAATTGTTTTTTTTTTCAGTCATTAAATGGAGATACTTATTTATACAAAGTTTTATCTTTCATGCTGTCTCCTGAAAAATGGCCGAAAATTAGTTGGCTCCTTGTAATTTCCAGGAGCGATTTAATTAGTGCTCAAAGAGCTTCTGAAGTCCCTCTATAGAAATTCCGAATGTGTTTGGAACAAAAAAATCGATGAAATGATGAGTTAAATTTTTTCCTCCAAAAAATGCTTTAATTAAGGACTTAGTAAGCACTTATTAAGGACTTACATCCCGGCTAACACATTAAGTATTTATAGAGTACGCTGAGTACTTATTGAGCGAACGCTGTTGCAGCAATAGTTCTCTTTGATGGCCACCACTTTCTGAACATTTGGGAGGCCGCCACCGTCGCGGCATGTCGAACAGGGAACTCTATCGTTGCTGGGTCGTGTTCTCTTTCAGTTTCCAGTTTTTGACGCTAGATGCCACTACTTTTGCCCAAAAAGTGCCTTAATTAAGGACTTAATAAGCACTTATTAAGGACTTATATATTTTATGCAATTGGACAAAACTCTTATTTATAAGCATGGACAATTTCTTAAATTTATAGATAGCATTGTGCTAGAGTTTGCGGAATTTTTGTTTTTTCCATTTTGTTTTTCCCAGTTTGTCTTTGGAATCTTTGTTTTCGGTAATCTTTGTTTTTTTTTTTTGGAAACTTTGTCTTTGGAAATCTTGTGTTTCATATATTTTAAACAAGTATATTTTAATAACTAAAATAATGAAATTACAACGATGTTTTTTTGAAGTTTTTAGTTTCATCCTTTGGGGCAAAGGGAAATTTTCTGAGAAAAGGGAATTTTTTGGAAAGTTATAAAATATACTTGTGCAAAATGTATGAAAGACAAAATTTCCAAAGACAAAGATTCCAAAGATAAACTGAGAAAAACAAAAGGGTAAAAAACAAAATGAAAAAAAAACAAAGATTCCCGATTGCTTGGGCTAGTAACACTTTTAGGAAAATGATATCAGAATTAACTTTAAGACTCTTCGGACAAGTTCATTTAAAATTTTTGTATCATAAATAGTTTTAATATGTCTAAGAAAAGTGAAAATATAGTTAACTTTCACAGGACATTTAAAAACAGAATAATTTTCGAAACATCAAACATAGGGCAGCGACAACATATTATAGGCTAGGGGTGGGGATAATGTACATAAGTGGGCGTGGTTCCTACTATTATTCTATTCTTATTACAATTTTCCTATTTTTTTTCTTATCATTTTCCATTATTGCAAACATATTTCTTCTTTTATTTAACTTTTCTCAAAATTTTATACAATTTATTTTTCTATGCAAGACTATATGGAGGGCGTGGCTTATTTTTAAGGTGTAGGATCTCTTAAAATTGTCTACTATTAAATTTGTGAAAGTGGAATAAGTCTAAAATTTCAGTAGGAGTATTAATTCCATCAATTCATTATGTATTAAGAAAGAAAAAGAATTCCAGCTTCGGTTAGTTACAAAATTTCTAAGGAGGCGTGGCTTAAAATTATTCGCGAACGGAAGTCTTAAAATATCAAATAAAAAGAATTATTTCAAATGGAAATAATTTTTATTTTGTGAAAGCAAAGAACCCGTGCAAAAAATAAAGAAAAATGTGAACGTTTTATTCGGTTTGTAGAAAATCTTCCGCCGTCTGAGCTGAAAAAGCTTCGCAATAAGCAGCGAAAGGCGCGAAAAAAGGCTGAATTGGAGAGTGCTCAAGCGGCTCAGGCTCAGGTGAAGAAGGAACATCGCAATAAATCGCGACAGCAGCAAAATGCTGATGGGGATCCGGAAGCACCGCAATTGGATGAGTTAATTCCGGATAAATTGGCACGTCCGGAGGATCCACTGGAAAAGGCAATAGAATTCCTGAAGCCACTTCAGAGTTTGGCCAAAGATTGCATTGAGACGCATCTGTTGGCCTTTGAGATTTACTACAGGAAGAATAAGTTGCTGCTGATGCTGCAATCTTTGAAACGTGCTCAACGAATTGATGCCAATGATCCGGCACTCCATTCGGCGGTTGTGAGATTTCGTGATGTGCTGAGCAAGGCTGATGATATTCATCCGAATGTGAAGACTGTTCTGGATAAGGGAACGGACTGTTTGTTCCGGGGGAAGACGGCAATTGAATTGAACAATATGTTTCTCAATGATAATTCATCGTCAATTCGTCACGTACTCGAAGCGGCTAAGATTATGTGTCAACTGGAACCAGAAAAACGGGAAGCTGCTATCAATTTGGTCACTGGATTCGATATGCAGCAAATTACACTTGAGGTATGTGCCAATTTTTAATTGACAAGTTTTTTTTTTATTGAATTAGTTGCTGTGAAGGAAAATTCAGAAGATTTTTACCCTATTCTGAAATCATCAGAAAAACACCAAATATTTCGAACGTTTTTCAATTTTATTTAAAAAAAAAGACTTTTAGAGAATAATTAACTTTTTCAGATCTTTGTTTTTAAAGAATTTCAAAATTCTCCCAATGCGTTCATAATTTCTGAAAGTAGTTGGGAAAACTAGTGATAAGCCTATAGTATGAAGCTTATCGTATTACTTTGATTTTATTGTTCTTTTTTTGAAGAGCTAAGATATTTCAGGTTATGGAAAGTGTTTTTCGACTGTGGCGCCCCTAGTGTTGGACCTACGAAGTTCAGATGTTATAGAAAGTTGTAGTGCTTCGTGAAACTTTTTACATTCAGTCCCGGTATTAAGTCCTTCGGAATTATGCACCTGACGGAATAATGCACAAACAATTATGCAAATTTGCCTACCATTGGGAGTCAATTTATGAAATCATTTTTGAAATGCCAGAATAAAAGTTTAATTTCTTTTATTATGGCTCTGGCACACCTATTAGGATCGGTCAAATTTCATAAAATCAAAATTCACATCCCTTTCTTTCTTAAAAGTTTAGCATATGCCTATCCTACTCTTTCGCACTCTTCTTCTTCCTTTAAACATCACACCAAATTAAATTTGGTTCAGTCCAATTTTGAGAACGAAAGAGTGGGATAGACTTATGCAAGTCTTTTGAGAAAAAAAGAGAAGTGAATTTGATCGATCTAAAAGGTGTGCCGGAACCTTTAAGGTAAAATTTTTAAATATTCTAACAATTTATTAAAGAATTCTGTCCAAAATTACTGTTTATTAATGCATTTATTTAAAACAATTCGTCAGTTAAATCAGCATTTGTCGTAACTTCCTTTTGACAACTTTTCAGGAGAGGAAATTTTCAGTTCAATATTATTTTTCTTACAAATGAGCCCCGAATGCGATACTTTTGAGTCAAAATAATAAAAGTGGCACTAATAAACTGTAAGTTAACTCGAGAAAATTTTTATAAAATGATATAACAGCTGAGATATTGATATATGTTATATGATAGGGTAAGTGTTCCAAATTCCGGCCAGCTTTCAATTCCGGCCACCTTTTTTGTTCCTCGAATTTCCATGAACTTTTAGATTTTGCGTACTCTAGAGATTATACAATGCAAAAGAACAACAAAAAATGTTGCTTCGACAATCGAGATGACGTGAAAAAGATATTGGAAGAATTCCTGAAGGGCAAGGAACTATGAAAATGAAGGTGGCCGAAATAGGGCACCAAAGCTATGTCTACATTTTTATTCATTTTAAAATGTATTAAGAATGATTTTAGAGTAAATAAAGACGGTAAACTCTTTACTAGGTTCCAAGCAACACTCTTTAAGAAGAAAAAAATAAAAAAAATCAATTTGAATTTAAAATATTACATTTCCAACTTGATACTTTGACGCTTGCATGCAACTATGCCGAAATTTGGCACACTTACCCTATATGTTAGAAGAAATATAATAATATTTTATCGTAACTTCCAATATATGGAGATCTTGGAAGTTAGGACAATTTTCAAAAATGTATTATATCAATTTGAATTATTTTAGTGATAATAAGCGCCTTTATTTGACTAAATTAATCAATTAAACTCTTATCCCTGTGGCTAAAAGCTTTTATTTCATAAATTTTATTGAATAAATTTTGCGCGCCGTGTCGCTTGTTTTGTTTTGAATCAATGACAGATGGACAGGGATTTTTTCTTACTTTTTCCAGCAAGTATTAAATTAAAATGATTTAATGTTGCATTATTTGCACTGCCTTTGGATATTTGGAAGAGTTTGTGAACGATTTAATGACAAATATTACATTTTTGCTGCAAATTACAAGCCACGCAAACGAGCAAAAAAAGTTACGGCAAATGCTGATTAGAGCAAATTTTGTATGAAAATTTGTCGTAACTTCCCCAAAAATGAAAGTTACAACAAACAACGACGTTTACTGTTCTTGTCCCAGTATTTAATCACTCCATAATTACTGAGTAACTCTTTTGCCAGCATTTTAGTGTGATTTTTGATAAATTTTCCCCACCTTGTTCGAAAATTTAGTATGAAAATTCGAAATTGAATTTGAATTCTTCGAAATTCACCGACTTTTTATGCAAATAGAGTTCCATTTACCTTTTATCCAAGACACTATTGCAGAATCAAAATCTACAAATTTTGGCAAATTTTGTCCCAGTCTCCCTTACTTCTGTAAATTATTTTCTTTTTACAAATTTAAAAATTTTATTTTTCTGAAAACTATAATTAGAAAGAGCATTAACCATAGAACTAGGTTAGAAAAATAGTTTTTTAAACATATTTTCATTTGTGTTTTTTAAAATTCTTCATTGTCGAAGACGCCCGTAACAAACTTATGAGACACACTGTAAGTCACGATTCAGGCACTTCGCAAAGTCCAAAGTGGTTTGCCATTCCTTTAGGCGGCATTTATAGGGGGAACTTTTGATTCGAAACTGTTCTTTCGAAATAAAAATATCTCACTGAGCTTTATCTCCGTGTCATTTTGCCTACTCTCAGGCGCACAAAATATCGCACGGAGCTTTCTCTCAGTGACACTTGCCTACCTTCTGGCGCACAAAAAATAACTCTTCGAAAGCTCAGCTATTTTTTTTGTTATTGATAAATATAAAGTTCTGACCGTGCAGATTTTTCAAGAGTTTTCACACCTTTCACCAAGGATATCTTAAAAAATGCCTAGTGTTACAGTGAAATTGTTTAGTGAATTTAATTTTCATGTTACAGTGCTTTTTCTCTATATGCACACTCTTTATATGCACAGCTTTTGTGTCGGTTGCATTCAAAATCAATTTGTTTACATTTTGACAAAGTAATAAAGAAAATTATTTTCTTGGTAACTAATTTTTCTTGTTTTTAATTTTCTTAATTTTATTTTTTCTGTCTCATATTATATTTAAAATAACACGGGAAATTCTAGGACAATAAAAAAATGATAATTTATTAAAAGAAAGAAAAAAATCGTTGGGAATTTCAAAAAAAAGTTGTGCATATTCAGAGAGAGAACTGTCAAAAAAAGTACCCAAACTGTGCATATAGAGAGACAGCATTGTAATAGATTGTGTCTATATTTTTTAATAGCAGTTCCACAACACACATGAGGAGAAGGTCTGTTGAGTAAAATCTCCAAAAAACGAAATATTGCTATCAAGAGAACACAAGGAGTAGGGGAAAGTGCCCATGCTTGATACCATTGGAAGCTTCGTAATGACTAAATTTTTCCTATGTTTCTCGACAAACGTGACTTCGCAATTTATTTTAAAAACTGGCAACTTTCCCATAGTTTTTAAAATATGATTGCGATGAGTCACATATATGTTATATTACATAGAAAATTTAGTCATTACGAAGCTTCCAATGGTATCAAGCATGGGCACTTTCCCCTACTAAAATAAGATTAAGGTTTTCATAAAGTCTAGCTATCACGAATTATATAACGGAAAACTAAATATTAGCTATCGTAAAGCAACTTCATTAGCAAAACGTTTTCGGATTGTAAAGCAACTGACGATGTTTCCTTAAATTCCTGACAACATGTCATAAAACCCTGCGGTGAGACGAGTTTGATACAATATAATAATAATAATAATAATAATGCATATATTTAAATCACAAAAATAGGGTCACCCCTCTTACAATTGTGATTAAAGAACTTATAGAAAGTAATGCAAAATATAATTCAGAATAAAGAAAAAAGAAAAGAATCCTAATAAGAAAAAGAAACAAAAGGAAAAAAAAAAGATGAGTAGAAAAATAAGAAGCATAGAAGCTTCTAAGGTTCAGCCAGAAAGAATTCACGGATAGCATCCGCGGAATTCCGACTACCACACGGAAGAGAATTAAAAATAGTGATGCCTTTCACAAAAATCGTCCGATAAAGGCAATCACTGTTAACTTTAGGCACTATAAGACTCCGAACCCTGGCCGAACCCCCCCTAACCAAAAGAGTCGACAGGTACTTAGGACATCCAAATATCAGCAGGTGAAAGAGATATAAAACAGCTCTCATTCTCAAAAGAGATGGCAGATCACAACCAATGAACACATTTCTGTGAGGAGTGATGTGATCTCGGCGACTTAAGCCGCATATATACCTGACACAATCATTAAAGGACACTGTCAAGCGGCGAATTGTGTCACTATCCGCTGCAAAAAAGAGCTCTGCCCCGTAGATAAAAAAAGGAAGAAGAAGCGCTCGAGCGAGGATCAAGCGAGTGTCATAGGGCGTAATGTCCCGGAAGCGTCTAAGAGTGTAAAGAGAATAGTTGACCTTACGGCAAATAGATGTGGCATGATCAGACCATGAGAGTGTAGAGTTGAAAATAATACCAAGGTTTTTGACTTGATCAACAAAAGGGATAATTTCACCGTGTAGGTATAGAGGTTGAAAATTAAATGAGAGAGCTTTCTTAGAAATAACAATAGCCTGGGACTTTTTCGGATTCAATACTAATCCATTTAATGAAGCCCAATTTTCAATATTGGAAAGATTTGCGTTCATTAGAGAAAAGGCATTTGAAGGGTTGAAGGGATCGCCCTCAATATAAATTTGAAGATCATCTGCGTAAAGGTGAAAAAAGCAATTTAGCAGCACAGAGGGTAAATCATTGATGAAGAGAGAAAACATGAGAGGGCCAAGAATTGAACCCTGACCGATGCCCTTGCTTAGGGAAGCAGGAGGTGAAATATCTTCACCAAATTTGACAACTTGTGATCTTCCTGAAAAGTAAGATCGAATAAGGGCAACAGCTGAAGATGAGAATTTGAAAATTGAGCACAATTTATAACAGAGCAAATCGTGAGGAAGACTGTCGAAGGCCTTTGTGAAATCTAGCAGAACTAGAATCACAAAATGACCTTGATCGATAGCTGAAGAAATGTCATGAGCTACCCTGAGAAGGGCAGAAGTAGTGCTGTGACCCTTTCGGAAGCCCGACTGGAACTCACAAAGCATACCATTGTCAGTCAAATATTGAGAGATTTGCTCATGAAGGAGGATTTCGAATGCTTTTGAGAGAGAAGAGAGGAGGCTAATTGGCCTAAAATCAGAGAGAGATTTGGGATTAGATATTTTGGGAATAGGTACTACTAAAGCCCTTTTCCAACAGTCAGGATAAGTTGAAGTCACAATAATGTGATTGAATAGGTCAGTGAGCACTGGTAAAATTACCGGGAGAAGAATTTTAATAAAATCAAGGGAGACGCCATCACACCCCATAGCACTAGACTTGACACAGGAGATAGCGTAAACCACATTTTCTTGCGAAACACAGCTGAAGCTAAAACCCTCCCAGGGCGCGGAAGGTAGAGAAGGAGAAGCCAAAATACCAGCTGAGGAGGACAAGAAAAAGGAACTAAAATCATTTGCATTAAAAGAATGATTCTCACTTGGCGAAATGGAGGGTCGCAGGCCAAGTTTCTTAATATTCGCCCAAAGTGTTCTGGAAGGGAGTTTAGGGTTGAGGCTATTACAAAAATGTCGCTTTTTGCGAGCCTTAATAAGGCTACATACCTTATTGCGCAGCTTTTTAAAGCTTCTTTCATCCCTTTGCGAACCCGACCGCTTCCACTTTTTATAGGCTGTATCTCGGCGTTTAATAAGTGTTACTACGCCGTCATCAATCCATGGTGTGGAAAGAGGAGGAATAAGGAAGCGCTTTCTGGGCACAACTCTTTCGAACAAGTTAATAAATAAATTTGTAAACCTATCAACCCTCTCGGAGGCCGAAACACTCAGGAATACATCTCCCCAATGAACCAACGATGCAGCAGCACGAGCAGCTGAAGCATCACAGTTTTTAATATCTGATATTGTTTTGTATTTATTCTTAGGTTTAGGGAGACGCATACTATATGAAACGCAAATCAGATCATGATCAGATATTCCTGGAAGAGGAGTCTGACAAAATTGAATGATTTTCTGCGAGTCACAAGAAGGAAGAATTAAAAGGTCTAATAGTGACCCCATTCGCGTTGGATTGAACGGCACATAATAGAGAGAGCGTGCTGATAGGAGAGCCAAAAACCTTTTGGCTAAGGAAGTCTGTAATGCAAGGTTAACATTAAAGTCACCCATGATAACGAAGTTGTCATAAGACATCACAAAATCAAGGAAACATTCAATATCTCCAAGATTTGTTACTGGAGGAGGGTTATAACATGTGAAGATATTAAAGGTGACACTATAAGAAATTGCACGGGCACCGACATACTCAAGCTTTCCAAATGTCCCCGAGCAGAGTACTGAGGAATTGAGGCAATTGCGGACGTAGATGCCAACACCACCTCCCCTTTTTTGATTAGATCTGTCACACCTGAGGAACTGAAAGTCCCGAGCACCAACAGACTCCATGGAGTCAGAGGAATCAAGCCAGGTCTCGGAGACACATAGCACCGAAATCGAAAAGCCTCGAAGAAGAGCTCGAATCTCATCAACATGGCGCCTGATGCTTCGCGCATTAATATGCGCAAGCATGCAAGCGTAACGAGTATCAGCAGTAAGCTTATTTAGGCATATAGAAAGAGAATTAGAATTAGAATCAGCGTAAACTAAATCATCAGGCTGAACCTCAGAAACTGCAGAAATGTCACTAAAGTTAATATTTAACAAAGAATTACAAGAAAAGCTAGAATTCAAAGAGTTAGAGAGGGATGACCCACTATATAAACCAACAGAGGAATCGCCCCGAGTTTCAGAATATCCAAGTCTAGTTTTCCGATGGTCCAGCGGCAATTGGAAATCGGGAGTCCGTGTCAATATCAGTTGTTGGGGCACTTTCTTTGATTCCAGGAGTCTTTTTTCTTGCCCGAAAAAGAAATGGTTTCACCAAAATCCCCTCCTCCCAGAAGTCAGGAGAAATCGCCTCCCCAAACTCAGCATCTGTCAACTCCACGCGAAAAGATGCACACTTTTTAGATGCAGGGGCTTTAGAAGTCAGGCAAATACATTTGGGGGTCCGACCAGAAGAAAGTCGCTTCGATAACTCTCCACGCAATTGGTCCTCCGTAACCTCGCGAGATAACCGAGACAAAAAAAGCCAACGATAATTCCTTGCGATAGGCAAGGCATTAGCCATTTTGGCCCGGCCCCAAATCACCGGCCTGGGATCCCGGCCACTCTGAGGAGGTTCACTGTTACCTTCCATAGCTACATCGACAACAGGTGAAGGTTCAAGACGTGGAGGAACTCCCGGAGGAGCACTAGTAGTTTTCAGACTGGGTATCAGGAGCTTTTCGCGCAGATTTTGCACTCCATCCCCGCAACTCGGAGCAACTCCATCACCCACAACACCAGAAGAGCGATGATTTTGGTCAAGCGTTTCACGCTCATTCAACAAAGTTGATTCCAACCTGTCCTCCAAAAATCGCTGGCCATTAGGGAACGGACCCGGAGTCATAGACCATGATCCGACGGAATCAAGCCTGTATTCAATTGCCCGAATATTGGTTCTGAGCCCAAGACACTCTGCCATTTGGTTACGAAGGTGCCTGTTCTCCTCAGCAAGAGCCTCGCAAAGACCCTCAACCTTGCTCAGGCGAGCCACCAAGGCATTAAGTGTCACATCAACATGCCCAGCACTATGCGAAGAGTCCCTAGACAGATTATGAGCGCCCGACAGATTCTGTCCAACAGACGAGCCATTCTGGCTATTATCCATGCACATTTTGCAATGCCAAGGAGTCGATCCGTACATTACTTCATTAATAGAGCTTGAAGTAAGCGGAGGGTCGGTACATTGTACATGGTATCGTCTTTTACAGGCCCCAGCGCATAAAATTCCTAATCCATGACGACGATCAATAACCGTCGCACAAAGCCCACAACGCTCAACAGCGGGCATTGCAAAATTTCACAATATAGGTGCACAGAAAATTGCCCAGTCACTTCAATTCTCGCACCACGCGCCCCACGTACGACAGAGCGGGAGCCAAGAGAAAAAGCGGGAAGCTGAAATGCCACTCCTAGAGCACACTAGATGGCGCAGCTCACCACCACGAACAGCACTAACCTAACCCAATCCCTGCAGCACAATCACAATTGTTAGGCACGATGAATGCGATGAAAATCGGCCCGAGAAAAACGAATATGCGGCGCTGCAGGAGCCCCGTCAAATCAAAAACACTGCAGTGGGCTTAAGGGCTTGTCCACAATGCTTATGATTGACGCAGATGCAAAAAAACAGCGCCTCAGGAGTCACCAGATATGCCAGAGAGTCTTACCAGAAGACAGTCTCAGTCTCACCAGGAAACAGATGCAAATCCCGCCACTACTGACCCACCAGAGCACTGCAGTGGGTTTAAAGGCTTCTCCACAATGCCAGTGATAGTTCAGAGTGGATAAAAATAAGAGGCAGGAAGCTTTGTGGGTCAACTACAACCGAGCACCTCAAGATATCAATCCTCAGGTCCAGGATCCAGCAGACGACGGCCCCAATAAACACCCAGGAGATAAGAATCAGATATTGCCGTTGATAAGCAAACATCCACTCATCACAGGTGAAGATACCTCCGGTCTTAGCGCCTTACAACGTCTATGAGTGCAGCACAGGTGTGACAGAAAGGTATATCAGTCAGTTTTGAAGATTGTAGCCACGAAAATAAAAAACCTCCAATATAAGAGATATTCCGTGGCCGTCTCCAAGATTTTTCAATTCTCAAGTGATCTAAAATCGGGACAAATATAGGCAAATATGAGAAAAAATTCTCAGCCAGAAAATAAAAACAATAGGGTACTTATCTTTCAACTGTCAAACTCTTTAATCTTTAATCTTTTTTAATTTATTTTTTTTTATTTTTTTGTTATATTTACTTGGTAACCCTTTGATTTCTATTAAATTATTGCCAATACCACGTACCTCAAAGCAAGTTCGAAACGTTTCGGAATAAAATAGAAAGTCTGCTAGACTTTCTATTTTAGTCGAGACACAAATGGGAGTATTATAACATCTAACTGGGAGATTTTATTCAGATACAAACCTCAAGGGGAGATTTTCCAAGACTCGCCGGTGCATAGCACAGTAGGGTGCATTTTTAAAATACCCTCGTTTAAAAGCAGGCTTATTGTTCAGTTACATAAATTTCATTTCGATTTTTATAAAAAGGCAACATTTTGAAAGGTTGCAGTGCAATTGCCTGTCTTGTACGGGACGGTAATCTACTAATTGCAGAGAGCCTGGAAATTTTGAATATTTGAGTTTACGTTTAAGAAACTCAATTGATGTCAGGAAACTGATTTCAACGTTCAGCCCTCAAAATTTTACTCATTTCCACGCCTTCAAAGTTGTAAGCACTACAATGTCGCTGTAAAGAATCTCAGCTACTATAAAGTTATCTGGGTTTATCACTAGTCTTTGTTATGATTTGCGAATAAGTTCAAAATTCTTCTGAATTTTCCTTCGCTAATTTCTTCTTCGAGCATTGTAATGAAATTTTTTTCTGCAATGTTTTGATGAAAAAATCAAAAGTTGGAATAATTTATTGAGATACCGTGGCAAAAGTCCAATGAATACTGATTGTTGCTTCGTGTGTTTTCTACCTTTCTTTTTTTTTTTGTTGTTGTTGAACCTTACAGGAGTGCACCAGAGTGTTCAATAGTTTGAATAATGGTGACTTTGGTGATGCTGATTGTGTGGCAGAATACAAGAAAAAGTGTTCACGTCAATTTCCCTATGCTTTTATCTTCAAAAACATCCAAACCCTTTCGTATCTGCAATCTTTAGCTG
This sequence comes from Phlebotomus papatasi, assembly GCF_024763615.1. Taxonomy (NCBI): domain Eukaryota; kingdom Metazoa; phylum Arthropoda; class Insecta; order Diptera; family Psychodidae; genus Phlebotomus; species Phlebotomus papatasi. Next base: position 53,583,549 of record NC_077224.1, read on the forward strand.
AAAATCATATGGAATCGTCTGTTATACAATCACATGAGTGTTCTCAAACATCCCCAACCCCCATGGCTCAGGCCGCGACACAACAGCATGAGCAATCGACGAGTGAATTGAAATGAAATCGAAGAATATTTCTTATACAATACATACATAATTTATGAATATCTTTTTTTCATGAAGATGGAAAAAAAAAACAACTGACTATGAAGTTTCATATTTCAAGAGGAAGGAAATAATTGGAGGAAGAGGAAAACCAAATTGCAAATATTTTACAAATAAAAAAAGAAACAACAGAAAAAAGTGAGAATGGGAATGATAAACAGAACCAGAAGATTTGTACACAATTGGTGAGTAAATTGGCATAAATTATATACACAAGAAAAAAAAGAATTAAAAACAAGGTTTTTTAAAATGAGAAATTAATAAAAAGAAAAACTAATGCGTAGAATTAATTTAAAATGAAAAATCGCCACAATAAGGGTCTAGTCTATAAAATACTAGAGATATCGAATCTTCAAGGATAAAAGCAAAACAAAAAGGATTTCACTTTTTGAAGACTCAAAAAAAAAAAAACAAAGGAAATATCATTGAACTTAAAAAAAAAGTTAAACAATATCGAAAATTTGAAATAAAGTTTTTTTAATGTCGAAAATCATTCACATGTATTGTGTGAGAAGAATAAAGAAAAAAATAATGTCACTCCAAATTTAAATTAAGAATTAGATGAATCGGTAAAGAAAACTTTTGTCATGCCCTTATAAAGAAATTTTTAATATTCATCTCTGACGATAAATCATTAGAAATGAATTTTTTTCTGGTGGAAAAGTTCTAATTGACATGATAAGTGAACATTGAAAAGTGTAATTAGGTTATTAATAAATTGCCGTATAAATACATATTTAGGATCATTTGCACATTGTTTTCTTTTTCCACTGCAACAAATTGCGGAACCTGTTAAAAGTTTAAAATAATTTAAATTCATGATCATTGGTAAGATTAGGACTTTTTAGTAAGTCAAAAAGATCATTGGAATATCGTGTCCTTTTTATTTTCTTTTTGCTAAAATCTTACATAATGATTCCTTGCGTTAAGTTGACTATAGTGTCGAATATAAATATAATAATTATGTCGCCACTAACTATTGAACTGTTAGACTCCAAGCTGCATTTAGGAATTCCAGGTGAGTACGCATCATTAAGATTAAGAAGAGGAGGACTGAGAAGTGTATAATATACAAAGTTTTACATGGAAAAATACAGAAGGAGTAGACATCAGTGTAACAACACGATCAGTAAGATATTAGACATTACTGTTCGTTTTAAGTGTTTACTAAACGTTGTACATGCAACGTAAGGATTTTGAGTCTCGTGATCGTTATGCCCTGGACACACTTACGACTTAAACCGAGAGACGACTTAGTGGAAAATGATGGGAATGAAGTCTAAGCATTATTTAGAATATAATTACGCTAAGCCGTCTCTTGGCTAATCTTTAGATCTGTCAAGGCCCTTACGTTGAAACGTGAAGGTCTGCAAAGCTCGCAGTTAAAGCCGCTGGAGAGGAGGCGTGGAAAAAGTTCGGTGAAAAGCTGGAGCTCGATTACAGGATGGCAAACAAAACTTTCTGGCAAACAGTCTGAAGACTCAAAGGGAAGAAGAGCAATTCCATCCAAGGAGTAACATCCAAGGAAAGAAATCTTCTGACCAAAGAGGAAGAGGTCTTAAGTCACTGGAAAGATAAGATTTTTATTATCCCAATGTTCTGTTTTCTGGTTGCGTCTGCCGCCGTCTTACCATTACTGGTCTCACCAGGTAAACGGCAGAAACCCTGGGTCGCAGGCCGTATATGCCAACTCATACAATCGAGTGCAGATCAATCTATGTGAATATACAATGATTAAATATCTATAAAAGTAGTAAATATTGACCGGCAAGAAAACGGGAGACAGTCACAGAAGGAAAAACAGGTTAGGGATGAAGTGTCAACGGGCTCTGCGGGAGAGCGCGTGTTGTTGTCACTGGTTCAGTCGAAACGTGAGAAGTGACCGAAGAAAGAGATGCTTAAGTAGAAGAGAAAAATAAATAAATAAATCTATAAAAATGATAATGATGACTTTGTATAGAATAGATAGTAAAGAAGTCAAAAATGTGTAATATGAAATGTGAAATATGAAAAATTAAGATTGAAGGAGCAAAAATTAAAAATTGAACACGGTCAGTAGGAAAACCTCAAAGAAGTATAGGAATGTAGCGTAGGAATTATGAGAGAAAAACAAGACGACAGGCTAAACACGCCCTCTCGCCAAACACCACTATTCAGCACCAAAGGGCTAAAGAAGCAATCAAAAGGGGAATAGATCCAATACGGAAAGCTAAGAATGAATTTTAAGGAACGGGAAGGAATGAGAACTTCTTAGAATTGCTCAAATCTCAGCAATTCACTGACAATGACGTACCCACGAGTTGAGGCAGGGAAGAAAGTAGTCCTTCAGAGAGTGAAGTCCTGTATGTGATCAGTAAATTGAAGGATAGAAAGGCTGCAGAAATTACCGAAATACGTACTGAAATGCTGAAACTCATGTTTATAACGGGGGTTAGTTGACTTATACGGGCTTCAGACCTAAGGCTTAGCCATATGGCTTAACTGCTCTAATTCCTTATCAATCACAATTTTTTGGAAAAATTTAACTTAAGATAAGATTATTAAAGATAATTAACCTATTAAAGCGTGGAGTCGAATGAATTTCTACATGGAAAAATGGCTCTCAAATCTTAGTCGCAGTAGATAAAAAAAAACCTAATGCAGATTTGGAAAGGCCATTTTATTGTGATTCTTTATACCATTTCTTTGCTTTATTCCAATGGCTGTTTAGGAAACTCCCGTACCTTCTTAATTGCCCTAATCAGGTTCTGACGACGTTTTTCCATTTTTGCTTGAAATCAGGCAAACTTTTGGCTGGTTTAGCCTTTTTCATGAGATCCTCCTTCAAAATTCCCCAATAGTTTTCAATAGAACGCAGTTCCGGTGTACACTCAGTCCCGGGATTATGCACATTTTCGGGACCAAAAAAAACGCGCGAAATGGCATTATGCATCGAGAAAATTTGCATAACTGCAGGGGCTTTCTTTTGAATAAATCGGCCGTAGAACGAATTTCGTGCTGAGTAAAAGTAGTTCAAACAAAAAGATTCAATTGTTTAATAGAAATGCATTAACAAATAGTACTCTTTGGCCAGAGTTCTTCAATAAATGGTTAGAATATTTAAAAAATTTACCTTAATAAAAGAAATTAAAGTTTTATTCTGAAAAAGTAGCAAAATGTTTTCAAATGTCCCGCGTCGCAAAATAGTATACATTCAGGCGTATTTAAAAAATGAGTTCATAAATTGACTCCCAAGGGTAGGCAAACTTGCATAATTGTATGTGCATAATTCCGTCAGGTGCATAATCCCGAACGACATAATGCCGGGACTGAGTGTATTGGGCGGATTAAACTCTTTCTGCATATAAATGACTCTAATGTCATTGAACCACGCAATCGTATCCTTAGCGTTGTGGCTTGATGCTAGATCTGGCCAAAACAATATGGTGGAACATCATGGCTTCGATAGAGCGGCAGAAGACGTTTCTTGAGACACTCTTCGATGTAAATCTCTTTGTTCATGATCCCGGTCATGAAAAATTCTTGACATCGAAGACCACACGAGCAAATTGCCATCCAAACCAAGTATTTTTTCGGGAACTTGGTGTAGTTCTTGTATCGATACTTGCTGTGTACACCTGTGCGAGTCTTTGCCGTATAGTATTGTTGTCCAGGCAATTGGTGGAAGTCGGCTTTCACGATGGTTTCGTCGTCCATTAAAACACATCTTTCAAAACCTTTGAAAAGGTAATCATTCAGCTTTCTGAACCTTGTTTTGGCGGACTGTCATTGCCTTATTTGTACGATGAGGTGCAGGTTGGGCTTTATAAGTCACTAAATCATTCTTCTTCTTAATTTTATGAACTAGGTAGTGTGAAATACCCTTCTTTTGGCCACATCTCAGAGGGATAGAGAAGGGTTCCTCTTAAAGTACCCCAGCACACTTTTCTCCATGTCGAGGCCTTGAATTCCAGACATCCTACCACCAGCTTGCTTTCGGACAATCATCTTTGTATCCTTGAATCGCAATACTACCTTTCGGACTGTTGAGCGCGATTTTCCAGTGAGTTTTCCTATTTCTGCATAAGTCGCATTTGGATTTTGTAGGTAAATGTCAATTATCTGTTGTCGGATTCTCTCCATCTTCTTGAGATATCTCAACCAAACATAAATATTTTTTAACGAGAATGGTATCAAAATAAAACTAATAAAATGCACTAAAAATGACAACTGACAAACAAAAACTAAACAATAGTTAAAACTATCAAAATCATATCAAGTGTTGGGGAAATTCAAACGATTCCACGCTTTATTAAAATTGTCTCCATAAAAATGTAATTTTAATATGCATTAGATTTTCAAATTTCAATTTAAATAGAATAATAATTTAGTAATAAAACCTAAATTGACGCACTGAGAACAGTAGTTATAAATGCAGAGATTATTATGCCCAACGCACAATAACTTTTGTTTAGTAAACATGTTTTTGACATCTCGATGAGAGTGAGTGAGATCTAGATCTAGTCATCTCGCTCTCTCATAGGAAATTTTAAAAACATGTTTACAAACAAAAGTTATTGTGTGCTAGTCATTATCAAGCGATATATACTGAACGAGTTAATACATTTACACTCACTAACAATTTCTACAACCTCCGATTAGATCAATATTGCTTGTGTAATATTCTTTTTGTATATGAATCACATCGGAAAAGTCAGCACAATGTGAGATTTTCTTTTTTGAATACGATGGCAAAAAAATATTTGCATGCGATTGACATTCAAAATTCATTTTTCCAACAAAAGCAAATATTGTGAATCACACAAGGATATTATTTGTATTTTTTGTGTAGCATATGGAGTTTACATGTTCCCTTTTTTTCTGTAAAATCCCCGGAAAATACATCGTAATACAACTCAAGCTGAAAATCTACTCGAGTGATGGAAGTATATTTTCCGAAATTTGTTTTGTATTTTGGAATTTTTTTAAAATCATTATTAATTTCTGTTAATTGTGGAAATGGAAGACTTAATCTTGAGCAAGTTATGCTACTTATAAAACATTCAGTATTAATGTTGTGAGATTTTCGATGATTAAGGTGAAGTTTTTTTTTATGGTACTCTTGTATGTATCTTGGTTTAGTACAAATAATCCCTCCGCATTCTGATTACTGAACTGTGAAGAATAATAGAAGCTTTATTTCATTAATTTTTAAGCTATTAGCTAGTTTTCCCATAATTCTTCTATGATATCTTACATGGGAGTATGAATCCTTACAATTCTTATTTCTCTCTGCGGGTGGGTATATCCGACAATTATCTCAGCCTGACTTTCTTACTTTCTACTTCATAAATTATTATCCCATTAATTGCACTGAACTTATATCATTTGAAATTTTAATGATGAAATAATGAGAACATCTAGAGCACAAATTGATATTAAATAATGAGACTAATTCATGCATTTTTCTACTGATCGTCTTTGCTTTATGTATACCTAGTTTAGTGAAGTTAATTAAAAAGAAAAGTATATAATCCTAAGAAATGAAAATCCCTAACTCTATCAATGTTAGTCGAAGTGTATTATTTCGAACTTCGTTTATACATAATTTAGACATGAAAATTGTTGTGCTGATTGATTGAGAACTTTTTAGGGCGGAACTCGAGGGAACTTTAGCAGGAATTCATTTAAAATTCCCAGTTCAATTATGATTTAATGAAAAATAGATGATCCTGCATTGGAAAGTTGCAAAAATTCACAAGACTCATTAAAGTTAAAGCGTTTTTCTATTGATCAATATTAAAAAATATTTCTTATTGATCTCTATAGGGTGAACTGCTACTGAATTAACAGGGGTACAATTAAGTAATAGGATGGTAGTTTACCTTAGAAAAGGAATATTCAGTAAAGCACTATTTATTCAGAGCAAATACACTCAGTCCCGGCATTAAGTCCTTCGGGTTTATGCACCTGACGGAATTATGCACATACAATTGTGCAAGTTTACCTACCATTGGGAGTCAATTTATGAAATCATTTCTAAAATACGCCTGAATGTATACTACTTTGCGACGCGGGAAATTTGAAAACACTGCTTCTTTTTCAGAGTAAACCTTTAATTTGTTTTATTAAGGTAAAATTTTTAAATATTCTAACCATTTACTGAAGAACTCTCGCCAAAAAGTACTGTTTGTTAATGCATTTCTATTAAACAGTTGAATCTTTTTTATTTGAACTACTTTTACTCCGCGCGTAATTCGTTCTAAGGACGATTTACTCAAGTAGTGATTCCAACAACGGTTAACCGGTTTCGAAAAACCGGTTAACCGCCTTATTTTGGAGACGATGTCAAAACCGGTTTTTAGAGATGAAACCGCCCAAGGAGCATTTATCGCTATAAATGAGTAGAGATGTCTGACATCTATACGAAAATAATGGCGAAGACTTTACAAATTTCTTCTATATAACCGTATAAAAGAGGTCCATATTCGGGTGAATGCGGAATTTTTACATCCAAAATATAACAACTTTTTATTTTATATATAATCACGGCATTATGTACGGCAAAATGTATCGATTGACTGAACAAAATATAATCACCAGTAATGTCAGTATTATAACTATCGGCTGAAGAGCTGTCATTTCTTTGGAATTTTTCTTTAAAACTTACTCAAATATTTTCCTCGAATCAATTATTATTTGTCATCAACAATTCAGTAACATTTTGTATGCCTCGTGCACTTTTATCGCGTATGAAACTTTAATGCAATGAGTGTTTTCCGTTAGAGGATACAATTTTAGTGGATAATATTACATTCCCGACTTGAAATTCGTAATAGAAAGCTGGGAGATTAAAGAAAATAAAATTGTGTGGTTTTATTGCTTTTTCCAGCATATCATTAAAAAAAAAACTTATAGATCTCAGGTTTTTATTGAGTCTATTAATAGAATACATCACTTTAAACACAATTCTGGACAAATATCGGTGCTCGGCAATGTTTTTTGCATACTTTTTCCATTAAATTGAGTTTGCCATCACCTATTTTCTGTAATTTTCCACGCCATAATCCTATTTTAGTTCCGATAAAATAAAATTAAGATATTATAACCTGATAGAACAGGAAATGCGGAAGAAAATACGTCTTTACACATTTTTGTTATTTTATCTACATTATGTCGTACAGTATATTTACAATACAGATTCTTTACAACAATAATGTAACTACACAACATCAAGTGTCAAAACAGGTCAATTTTATGATTTTGGTGAACTTTTTCGACATTTCTGGGCACATTTTCTGCAACTCAGTTTTACAACAAATGATTAGAAAAGTGTGTTCTAACGCTTTCACACCCGCTATACACTGCAATTAAAGAAAGAAATTTTTAGCAAACAAACACAGTATTAATTGACTATTTATCCGTGAATTTTCCTTATCTTGCTAAATTTTATCACTTCTAATTCAGTACTCCACTCTACTGCTGACATTGATGCACTTTCATATTCTATTTTTTTGTTTAAAAAAAATAATTTTGACAATATTTTTACATGATTTTACAAAAACAACTTTATAACGAATATAGGTAGCGAAAAATCTTGGTACTATTTATCCAATATCCTTTTTTATATTTTTGCGAATATTATTTTTCTTCCATGATTCAAATTTTCCAAAAGTTAAGTTTAACAAGATTTAATTCGACATAGGATTTTAAAAATAAAGAGGAAAGCTCTTTCGTTTTGCTCGTTAAAACATTCTCTATAAAATTGTTTTTTTTTTTTTAAATTTTCCAAGATCTAGAGAATAAAATTTTTAGGTATAAGGGAAGAGCACCAGCGATCGACAGTGTTCCTCGGATCGTCAGGTTACTACCAGATTGTCGCACCAATTCAAATGAATTTTTAAAAATTATTAGCTACTTTTTACCATTTAACTCTAATAAGAATGCAGTGCATTAATTTGCATTTAATTTTTAAAACCAATTTTCCGTAATATACCTGATTAAATTTGTGACGATCCGAGGTACAGAGTACATCGTTGCAATTACATCTATTTTTTTATTAATTTATTCTTAAAATTTAAAATTCAAATGCGCAGATATAGTTAAATTAATCTTTAGTATACCTATTAGCAGACACAAAAATACCAAATAGTATTTTGAGGCTTATATTTTCAATTAAATTTCGAACATGTCTCTTAACATTCCGATCCGGGGTACTCTTCCCTTATTTCCTCGTTAAAGATTGTCAAAAATGACAACCAATTTATTCTAAAAAAAAAAATAAATAGTGTGAATCTGCATTTTGCATGAGGTTTTCCAAGGTACAATATTATTGGAAAAACACCCACTAATATTCTTGAAAACTGAAGTTTTCTGAATTATTTTAAATACAAAATAAAGTAATTAAATAAATAAGTTCTAAACTAACTGAGTAAAAGAATATATTTATGTGTTAAATGTTGCATCAAAGTTCAAGTTCTAAAAAATTGCTCAAAATTCCATAATCTAATCCTAAATTTGAATCCCGTTAAACCGGTTAACCGGTTTCAGACCCTTCCAAAACCGGTTAATCGCCTATCCTAAAAATCCGGTTTTTTGGAATCACTTCTCATAAGAAAGCCCCTACGGGTATGCAAATTTTTTCGATGCGTAATGCCATTTCGCGCGTTTTTTTCGGTCCCGATAATGTGCATAATACCGGGATTGAGTACCTCCTTCCCTAATTCACTGAAATTCATTTGTTGGCTAATCTTCCTGGCTTCCCCTATTTTATTTTTAAAAGTTGATCCAACTGTAAACATTTCACTGCTTTATCGAATTTGTGAGTCAAATGCTATGACTTAAAATCAAGAATCATTAATCTTCTTACATAAATATTATTCTTTAGAACTCAATCGATTTCTTAAGATGACAACTCTGAGTTCCAAAAAAAAAAACGGGAAATGAAATCAAACTGCAATGTGCCTTGTGATTAAACTTGGACTTTGTGGATGTCACATTGGCATCCGGACGTTGGCACATTTTCGCAATTGTCCTGCGGGATTTACAGTTGGTGGTCGTAAAATCTGGCAAACGGCGTAGAGATGCATTTGAAATGACGCATTTTGAATTCCCAAAGGGATTTCCATGGGACATAGACGCTTGTCTGTGGTTCTATTTACTTCTGCTTCTTTTTATTCAGCAAAACTCTTTCCTTCTTCAAGAGTTTCTAAAACTTAAGAAGGATTTTACCCACACCATTTCACTATACGATGCTTAAGGGAATTCTATTTTCTATCTTTGTCCAACTATATACCACTTCTTCTTGGCACATGAAAGTCACTGTTTGGTGGAATTGGGAAAAGAGTGAAAAAGAAATTCACAAGTTTTCAACCCGGAAATAAATTTTATGCATTAAGCATGAGGGAATAATGGGAAATTGTTCAAAATTCTTTTGTCTGGAGTAAAATTCTGATCTTTTTTTCCACTAACCTTACTCTCAACAGACCAAAGGTGTCGTTGTTCAGTAAAATCGTAAAATCATTTATCAAATTGCTTTGACGCATAAGCTTTTATTGTTCTTATAAAATAACAAAAAAGGTAAAAAGTCTAAGTTATGCGAAATTCACGAAATTAGGGTAAATGTCCTAATTCAAAACCATTTCCAGACGCTTTAACTTTGACAGAAGATTCAACACATTAAATTCATATCTTTTTCTAAAGAGAATTACATAAATTTTCTCCTTGACTCTTCTAGAATGTTGCTGTTTAGTGAAAATTCATTAGATATAAGTTAAAAACTTCTTAAATACAAGAAAAACACACAAGTGCAAAATGCTTCTATTGGAAACAAATTAATCCAAATGGAGACAAGGGAAAGTTTCTAATTGGAGACAAACAGTGTAAGTGAAAGTGCGACGAAAGGCTTACAAAACTTTCTTGAGTTGCTCTTGAGTGCAGGATTTGTTCTTATTCCTGGTCTTTTCTCCTTTCCCATCTGAAACAATAAGAAAATCTCTCCAAAAAATTATATTTCTGGGGTTTCCTATTGAAGCATTTGCTGACACTTCAGAAAAACCCTTTTTGTTCATGAAATAGGTAATTATTTCATTTTAGAACTTCACGCACTATTAAAAATAAAGATTAGCACTTAATTTAACTAAAATTATCCAGAAATATGACATAAATGTTAAACAAAACAAATAAACAACAGTCATCTCATTGTGTTTTCATTGGAAAACATGGTCGATCGATGAAAAATTCGATGGTGAAAAGGTACACTTTTAATTTTTCTGAGAAATTTACAAATTAAAATTTGTGAATATGAATGGATTTTCGCTTTATTTGGAGCAAAATTAATTAAATAATGAAACCGCGTGGTATTGAAAATATATGAATATAATAATTTAGTACTGTATTTATCATGAAAACAGTGACGTTTCCATTTGGAGTAGCGAAAAATTTTCATTTGGAGCAAGTTTTGAATAAGCTTAATTTACCCTATAAAAAGGCTGATTGCTTTCAATTTAAAAATATACTTCAGCCGAGGTGATTTTTGTTTAGAAAAGTGTATATGGAAAATCAATCAGAATTTTTATAGACACATTTCCAGGGGCCTCTCGACATTTATTTTTCCATATTCGTTTTTGCATAGAGGCACTGAAGACTAATGGCAAGTTTTTTCCTAAAGAGAATTGACTTACTAGTCTGATATATTTCGAAATTGTTCATTAAAAGCTATCTCAAAATACATATATCATATTGTTCGCCGAAATAATACAAGGATTACGAGCGAATTTGTTTAAGTTGCGGTGCAATATCTGCCAAATTTTGACAAGGAAAAGTTAAAAATTGCTTCACTTTTTATTAGGCTTGATGGGCCCCTGCACATTTCTACTTGACGGAAGATTTTATACCAAAATATGTACTTTTTAAACCTAAAGAAAAGCTTCAATTTGAAGATTTTAACCGGTTTGGCTTGGTTTAAGTATGAAATACGATTACGATTTATTTTTTATCGAACAAGAATAACAAGCTGATCATTTCCACCAAATATGAATTATCAATTAAATTTTGTGAAAAACAGCTGATTTTCGGTTTTTTAATTGACGCTTAATACCCTCTTAAGAGTATTTCATAAAGATGTGTGTATCATATGCATTATGAGAGTATCTCCTAATATGAGGAATTTCACTTTAAGAAAAAAATAAATAAAAATTGAAGAAAGAAAAAATAGAACAACGAGACATAAACATAAAATAATAAAAAAATTGCCCAATTTTCGATTTGTCCGAAAAAAACTTTCATTAAAGAAAAAAAGTTATTTCAAGTATTATTTTCATGTACACTAAGAAAAAAAATCCGTAGAGTTGAAACAACTCTATGGTTGAGTTGAATTAACTCAAAGAATATCGATGTAATTATTACTCTTTTTCGATGTAAAATTTCATCTCGACTGAAGTATATGCTTAAGTGTTTTCGTTTTAAGAATATACTTCAGTCAAGAAGATTTTCGTGTGACAAAGTTCATATGGAACATCAACTAGAAATATGCCTAACAGTGCTTCATGAAGACATATGCATGCATCATACGTGATATTTCGCTCGGAACACAGGGAACTTGAGGTCAAGGAAATATTAATAAAGAAAATTATAAAATAAAAAAAACAACATAAAATTGCAAAATTTATCCATTTTGGGATTTGAAAGACTCGTTTTAACTATAAAAAAGCATTTTTTTTAATTCTTGAAACGAGTTATTTTCGGTCTTAAAAAGAGTTTTTTACACTCTTGTCATGTAAATTTTAGGACAAAAAAAATAAAGCAAATCTTTCGAATATTACATTCGAAGAGAAGTTAAATCAACTCTAAAATATATTATAGTTAATCAAAAATCACACCGAAAAAGAATTAATTCAACATCGATTCGAGTAAATGTTACTCGATTATTTTTCTGAGTGTAAAGGTTTTGGATAAAAAGAGCAATTGTTACTCAGAAAATATTTGAATCAACTGTTCAAAATATTACACATACATGCTTCACTAACGCCTTATTATGCGAAAGCTAAAACCTTAGTTGAGGGCCTATTATAAACTCGTTTTTACTGTTCGGGGCATTTTATTTGCAAACTAAAGAATAACCATAGATAATGACCAATGATAAGCCTCGATAGGATTATAGGGAATATAAATGGAATTTAAACTTCAAGCATTTTATTGATTTAAAAAGAAATAAGGGAAGAGCACCAGCGATCGGCAGTGTTGCTCGGATCGTCAGGTTATTACCATGTCATTGCACTAATTTAAATGATCTTTTTTTTATAAATTATTAGCTGCTTTTTACCATTTAACTCTCATAAGAATGTAGTGTATTAGCTCAGATTTAATTTATAAAACCAATTTTCCGTAAGACACCTGATCAAATTCGTGACGATACGAGGTACAAAGTACATAGTTGCAATTACACCTATTTTTATTAATTTATTGCAAAAATTTAAAATTCAAATGCACATATATAGTTAAATGGATCACTAATATGCCGATTAGCAAACACAAAAATATCAAATAGGATTTTAAGGATTTTTTCAACTAAATTTCGAGCATGTCTCTTAACATTCCAATTCGGGGTGCTCTTTCCTTATTTGTGGATTTTAAACTATGTTAAATATTTTGCGTGCATATTTTGAACCAATTTAAAGTATTTTATATTTAAAATGTAATATTTTCAGTTAGCAATGAAGTCAAAGGGGGAATTTCAGTTTGCTGTACATAAAACATTTAAATCTGTTTCGTTCAATTACTGGTTTATAACTGTAAAAGCATATTCCGCATGATGTGCTACATTTAATATCATAATTTAAGCAATATCAAATATTTGAATGCTAACATATATTTTATCAAACCTCATTTATAATACTTCAAATCAATTGATGGTAGAGTTTCGCATACGATATTCATCGCATTTAATGATACTGAAATATTAATTTTGAATGGAGTTATTGAAAATATAAACAATTTTTGATTATGCTAAAATTGATCTCTGACTAACAAAACCTATTAAAAAAAATTAGAATTTGTGATAAATATAATTCTGGAGAAAAAAAAGAGGTATCCTTTTCAGGCAGTATTGTGAGCAATTCAAAGTTTTTCCGACGAGACTTTCTAGTGTTTGCGTTATTGCTTGTGTTGACATTTCGTGTTGATTAAATTTTGGTTTTCCATCCTCACATCTCTCCAAGTTATACACAGTATGTGTGATGATTTTAAATTGCTTACAGGAGACCTTAAGGCAATTCTCAATCTTATGCTGTTGCAAAATTATTAATCTCCTGGCACCAATGATCCATCAGAATTCGGAGATGAGCATCGATTTAATTATATACTACCTTGTTCTCCCATTTATTTTGCACATTTTCAATTTCCTCCTGTAAATAATGTGGGAAGCTGGCATTTTCCACAATAGGAAGAGTATATAATGCTTTCAACAAACCTACACTTTTTCCGAACAGAAAGGTTTTGAACGATGTTCATTAAGGACTCTCAAATGGAGTTGTGATGTAAAATTTTACATGATATTTTTTTTTTATTATTACAATCGTGAATATCATGTGCTGCGATTATGCTCAAACTTTGTCAAAGTGTTTCTGTTTTTTTTAGAACTATCTATTCGGTTTTTCGACATGAACTCATTCTGCAATTGTTTGGAATAGACTAATAAACTGAATATTAAAATAAGCTTCTTTCCGTTTATGAGAGCTATTACTCTGTTATACTTTTATACTTTGATTCGAAATTTGTCAGAAAAAGTTAAAACGGATCAGTTTTGTTTTCTTTAAATCGCAGAAAGGGGAAAGGCTCATAATTTTGTCCAGTTTCTAAATTTGGACACTTTGAGGGTAAAATTGGACACTAAAAATAAATTGATTAAAATTATGAATTTTTATTCCAATATTTGATGAATAATGAATTATATCTAAATATTTGTTCTTTTTCAATGATTTTAACATTAAAAACGTTAAATTTTGAATATAATTTGCTTTAGTTATTTTTGACTTTTGATGCATTTAATTTTAAAGGATTTGTAATTTTAAAATATTAAGACTCTATTGTAGAACAAAAACCAGTTGACTCCAGGGACCAATTGAACACTTAACCTTTTGAGGACGATTGGGTCACTGGTGACCCAAAAATTAATTTTTTCTTACTGGCATTTAAAGTTTCGTTTTTCACTAGAAAAACGAAAGTTTCGTTACACACTAGAAGCAATTTTCGTAAAAAATTGCCTTTTTAAAAAAAATCTGACGTTTCTGCCTACAAGGGTAGTGGAAATTTTCTTTAAAAACGCATTTTTTTAAAGAAATTTCTACTAGTGTGTAGAGGCCGAAGTCAGAAAAAATATATTTTCCGGTCAACCTGTTTTTGACCATCTCTCTTCCTTAAAGGGTTAAGCAATCTTAGCAGATGTTTAGTCCAGTTTTTGAAGGTCCGGCTTTTAGAAAATTTTATGAAGTCTTCAAATGGATCAGATATTATGAGCCCTGGGTTAAATTTGAGATGCAAATATAGATGATGGATTGATACATGCTTTGCGATTTTACAATAGTATTAACGTGTTAATGAAACTATTGGTAATCCATCAATAGTTAAAATTTCTTTGCAGAATCACGCATATTTGAGCTTTAGGCTTACAGGAAGCCACATAAGCTCTCCTCTAATACCCGTTGGGGGTATACAAAAGCACTTAAATTGAGAAAATGTGCGCTCGCTCACCCAATTCATGTTACTCTTGCCATAAAATACAATACACAATGTTGTACATTTTGAAATATGAATTCACATTTATGCATTCAGCGTATGCAATTTGCATTGCAATTTTATGTCGTCAAAATGTATTTTGATGATGTTGGGGTGTAGAGCCACAGAAGCCACCCTTCAAATATCGACAAACCCATGTGTGTCATTAATGCTTCATACTGTCTCTAGGATGGTACATTTGCTGAAAATAATTACAATTATGCAACCGCAGAATTGGAATGTGATGCCACAGAAGTGATTGTTTTGAATCATACATAATATTTTGTATGATATCCAGGAGTATCTATAATGCTTATGATTCGAATGGTATCAAATTATTTGGATACTCTTATGTCAAATACAATTTGTAAATTTGCAACAAAATACGAGGGAAAGGGATAGTACCTACAGTGTGACTATGAGAGGAATACCAATTGAATATTCATCAATGTAGTTTTAATAAAATTGCTGTATGAATTGAGAGGCAAGGCTTATTGCTTTATTGAGTGTTATATTGAACACACTTGGGAGGATAAATCGAAGCTTTAAGTGAACCCAAAGGATATTGGAGAAGAATTCCACAGAGTCGAATATATTGTTCAAGAATTATTCAAGACTTATCTCCTGTGGAATATTGAGTTGCTTCTTCATAAAGCACCATATAGAGAAGAGAGTTATTGATAAAAAGGTCTCCTTAATAATTTATGAGTATCAATGGTTTAGTCATGCTTTAACATAAGAACTAATAAAGATGATTTCACAAAAAAAGAAAGATTTTTTTTTGATAGACCATGAAATCATTTTCAAAATGTAGAAAATGTTTAACTTTGTCAAAATTGGGTTTATCTTTTGCATTGTCGCACTAATTTAATTTTTTTAAGTAATTATGTCGCACACACATAACAGGTTTCAAAAAATATTAGGGTTAGTGTACGAAATTTCGGCACAGTTAAATGCAAGCGCCAAAGATTGTTAGGAATCTCACCTAAATAGCTTTCAATTCTTATTTATAACTGTTTAAGGGTAAATCTAAAAATTAATTCCTTTTTACCCTCTGCTCGTATCTATTCAAAATTGAAAAGAAATCATTATAGGACTGGAAGTATTTTTTTTAACTGGTGTTTCTTTAGAAGCAAATGCATTTTTTTCCTTTATTACTGATAGAAATTAATATATCACTCTTCATAAACAAAATATGAAAAAAAACTAAATAATATGTCTGAGATTCTTTCGGGAACAGATTTTTTAAAATTTACTTGTCCACTTATCTTCAAATGTATATAGGGGAGACCGGGGAGTTTTGGACACATTTTCATGTTTTAACTTTGGAACAGCATTTCAAAAAATCACATTAATGTATTACAATTTCATGCGGTCTATAGGATACTTATGGGTATTGACTTTGTAAAAAGTACACGATTGAACTCGGAAAGCAACTGAATTTTCTTGGAGAAGATAAAACATTTAACTTGACACTTTGTCCCAAACCTCCCCGGTTTGGGGCAGTATGAGACGCAAAAGGGGATATTTGGGACGCATTTTTTTCCCGCATAATTTGCATTACTGGAGCGTGTTAATTAATTTTAAATACTAGATTAAAAATATTTATAATAGGAATAAAAATGTTTAATCATTTATTTCATACTTGGAAATTAATATCAATCTTAATTGTACAATAGGGTCATTTTTTTGTCAATCACTTATTTAATGTATTTTCTTCTTATTTACTATCCTGCATTTCTTTGCTTTTTTTATTCTAAATATTGGAATCATCATCATCAAATTTCTCAGGCGAGTGGACTCTTTTGACACTTTTACTCTTGAACTCATTGGTGGATTCCTGTTTGATTTTACGACAACTGCATGCTACCTATTTTTTCCTTATTTCTCTGAAAAAGCTCTCGTCTTGCATTTTCTGGAAAACTTGTGAGAATTATAGAGGATATTGCTCAAGAAATTTTCGAGAAAATATTTTCTAACGGGATTGAACAAAGGTCGAATATTCTCTGGAGAATAAATTATTGATTCCCAAGACATTGATGGTTTAATTGTCTCTGTAAACAACTGCTCAACTGTTAAAGTTTGCACAAGAGGGAGATTTCCAGTAGAAATTGGGAATTACTTTCCATTTTGACAGTAACGATTTGCGCGCCACTTACAATATTGTCAAAAATCAACGTCCCATTCATCCCCGTTCAGGTCTCCCAAACATCCCCGCGTGTAGTTTTGGTACTTAAAACCTTTAAGTAAAAACAAGAGTGCATGATCACGGAAAGTTTTACAAAAATATGTTCCCATATTACACTGCTAGCTAATGAGATAAAAAGGTTTTGATTATATATAGCTGATATAAAATACAAAGAGGAAAACTGAGACGTCCAAATATACAATTTTTTATCAATTCTTAAAATAATATTCATAGAATTTAAGCAATAGAACTGAGGATATCCATTCTTTTAGTCAAGATATATCTTATTGTTGCCTACGATTGAGTAGTGGCTAAATCCTATTTATTTCAATAATTAATGAAAAAATCGACTCGTCCCATACTACCCCTGTCGCAAACCTCCCCGGTCTCCCCTAACAATGACAATAACCCTTTATTTAAACTCCTTTTAAAATCCCGATGGAAAGTTGTCTCCTCGATAGATTAAAACTGTCCACTAAAGTGTTTTTACTAAATCTTAATGAATAAGTGATGCAGTTACAACGTTATCAGTATTCTGTCTCAGTAAATCCTTATCAGATTTTTTTTTGGTATTTCCGTGGACGAAAGCAAAAGTTCTCCTTCAAAAAATTCATAGAAAATTTCTCACCATCTCAAAACGATGGGCGGATATTTTGGGGAAAGGCTTTCCAAGTTTAAAAACCAACGGAGAGAAAGCAAACACTTTGAGTGAGAAATCCTGAATTACTTGTTTCTGATTATGAAGCTCAATATTCAAAGTGTGGAGAAGTTCTCGTTATACATTATGTATGAAGAAGTTGCTGCGTGGGAAAGTCCTAAATATTCTGAAGAAGAGATCGATGGGCATTACTGGAAGAAATTTATGGGAAGTTTCACTTATGCTTCAGCGTGAAATTGGACGGAAAATTTTGATATTCCTCTTTTCATTTTGCGCTTGAGAGATTGATAACTTCAGCTTAGAGGCTTTAAAAATTGAATAAAAATTGTTAATATTTTTAAATATAACTATAATATAATAGTACTTTTCTTTAATAATGTATTTTTTATGATTTTGTTTTGTTTGCCTTTCATGGTAGTATCTCAGGGGAGAGCTTTAACTGCAAAGATGTAAAATTCCTTATTTATATTATTAAACCTGTAAAATAAGATGGTGAAGCTCTATAATCGCACTTATCTTACCCTATCATGCGAAATACTGTGTATATACTTTGTAGAAAATGCAAATGACGATGTTTTAGCATATCAATAAGATGCTCTATGCTAGACTGGGGAAATCATCCTCGATTAGAGCAGAGCTCTTCATGAAATGAATGGATCGTTATCGTGATCGATTGACAGTGCCATCCTCCAGTTTTCCCCATTCATTCATTGCTTCAGCATACTAATACCCAGTGCAATAGGGAGATGATGCAATAAATTTAAATGCACTCACACATTATGTCATCCCACGCGTCAAAGACTCTAATGACATGCTATCAATTCCGTTCAAGAATCAGAAGCTTAGTCAACCATCACAATCCAGTAATCAACAGACACCATTAACTATCCCCATAAATGATAGATATAGGCGAATATGAGGGGATATTTTCGTGCGTCAGACAACTTATTTCTCCTCATTCAGTTTTGGGGATATGTTCTCCTTTCAGCACAATTCGAATGCGAAGGTATTTGGACCTGGGGGAATGTGAGGAATAAAGCCCACTAAGTCCACTCTGGATGACCCTTTATCAAAAGCCCTCTCCAGACATCGTTGGAGGATTTCTCTCCCAAACCCCTGTCCTATAAATTGACATGTGAACATATCCCAATGTTATTCTGCAATTCCTCACTCTAGTTCATTGTACCGATTGTACCTCATCTCATACTCGCGAAACACGGAGAACTCAGTCTTACACTGAGAAAAATAGGATAGTAAAAATTACCATCTTCCATAAAACATTCCTGAAAATTAAATTAATTACCGACACATAATCGAAATCGATTTCTATTTCGATCAATACATTGAATAAAAAAAATCTGAATTAAATCGAATCGATTCAAAAATGAGCCCTTCAGAGCACACAGAAAAATGGAAAATTCTTAAACAGAAACACCCAGGAATTTAATTTCAAATCCCATCGAATGAATGCCAATGCCCTAATTCTAAATCCTTGATCATTTAGTTTTAGTTGCAATTTGCAAATCTGTAGACATTTTTCATTTTCCAGCTAATGCAGAACTTAAGTTCCCGATCTCTTAACTTGAAAGAGCTAGGGATTCTAGCCCATTTCTTTCGCTCAGAGCTTCTAAACTTAAACGCCTCGGGGATTCACGTCCAATTTAAGTTCCCAGGATCTTATATATTCTTAAATTTAGAGTCAAAATTTTTCTGTATGAGTGATTTAAATTTGGCCTTAGAAACTCGAAAATTTAGAATTTTCCGATCATAATTGTCTTTGGACGAAATGTTTGGCTGATACAGGGGAAACTGGGGCACAGTAGTAAGATTAGATTTGATTAAGATATGTCCCGTGGTCGGTTACATTCCTTTCGGAACCGCTGCACTCAGGCTACTTATTTGGGTCCATTATATATTTCCCATTCTCCTGTTCTATCCTAACCCTCAAGGCGGGTAAACCTACTCTATGTCACAGTACTCTGTTCTGATACACACAGTACCGCTTTATATCACGGTAGACCAGCCTCGGTTTGTGGATCTGGGCAGTGAATGTGTATTTTGTATTCGACCGAACTGAGCATGTCGAAACGTATTTCTTATACAAACCTCTCTTTTTTAGGCGGTTCATTGTCAATGCATTATGCCGGCTTTAGATTAGAGGTTTATCCCAACTCTCGATGGTCTCAAAAACCTAAATAACAAGCTATTTTATTGATTTTTCAAAATCTAATGGATCTTTTGCCCTTAGTATTTAATCCTGAACAACAGTTCCCTAAAAAATCATGCCTGATAAGGAATTAGAGGACTTAAGCCAGATGGCTAAGCTTTACAGGGCGGAGCATTCTCATACATTTTCCGTACAAAAGTATGGCGTATTTTTTCTTGGGTGATCTTTTAGTTTTAGTATAAAACCAAATGCAATCATTTTAAAACTTTTACCAAATGAAAGAGTATCTAATGTTATTGGCTTAAAATTTATAATGATTGCACAAGGATAACAGTTCCTAAAACCGATATAAAAAAGACGTAGAATTCGCAATTTTTTTAAAAGTTTTCTGACAAATTTTCTATTTGTAACATCAGTATGATTTTAAATTCAATAAAAATATATTCTTTGTACATGTGCCTACCATTTCGTGTTATATTTATTTTTGTGGGATCTAAGACTTAAAAATTATAAATAATTGAAGAAAAATATACCATTTCTGAATTAAAATGCTCCATCCGTTAGTTAATCATCCTAGCTTTTTAGCACATTACTGTTCTCAAGTATTAAAAAAAAACCATAACTGTTCCCACATATTATTTTAATGAATGTCAGATGGCATTGTAATCGGGTGAAAACTTGCTCAGTAGCGGGAATATTCGAATTCGGATTTCGACAACATTAATTTTATATTTTCATTCTCATAGTGTTTTGAACATTTCCTTCATCATGAAAGACAAGATCATAGGTTCTTCTCTCCATACAAAATCTTTATATTTTCTCCAGTCCTTGTCTATTGTCTGCACATTTCTATTTTTATTGAAAACACATCAATTTAAAAGTCCACATCAATCAAAACGATCGTTTTTTCAAACTTTAGCTCCAATGCGAAAAACAAATCGACTTTTATTTGTGTTGGTTCCTATCACGACTATTTTGGAACATGACGAGAATTGGGAAAAATATGAAGTTTTTGTGTGGAGAGAAGAACCTATCATCTTGTCTTTCAAGATAAAAGAAATGTACAAAACACTATGAGAATGAAAATATTAAATTCATGTTGTCGATTTTCCAACCGAAATCCGAATTCGAATATTCCCGCCACTGAGCAAGCTTCCACTGGATCACAATGCCATCTAACATTTAGTCAATTTGGCGTGACCTGTTATGTCAGTCTTGGTGAAATGATCGTCGGAAGTTAACAAATTAAGCCTTGATCGCAGGTTTTCCTAGGTCTTCCACGAGTTTTCTTGTGAGTGCTCAGTGTTGCAAAGTTGGTAGGCAATACAGTAGACTCTCGCAAATTCGGCTCTTTTAAGATCGGGCTACTTTTTAATTCGGGCAGCGGTTACATTTGAAAAAAGTTTGTTGTCATTTTTCAAGTTTGATTATGATTATCAAATGAATCAAATATGCTCAAATTTGGCATGGTTTGTCTTAGTTTTGATGTGATTTTGCATTATTGAAGGATTTTAATGGAATTTACGATATATATGAGTGTGTAAACTCAATATCAATATGCATATATGAATAAAAAATCATTGCATTTTAAAAACTTTGTCGCCCGAATTTCTGTCTATTTCGGCTGACATTTCGGTTCCATATGCCCGAATTTGAGAGAATCTACTGTATTAATAATCTCTACTCATTAGTAGGTATTTTCATTGAAATTACATATGGGAACAGTCATGGTCTTTTTTAGTACTTGAGAACAGTAATGTGCTAAAAAAAACATGATCATTTTTTTTATTGGAATAGCACCATAATATACTAGCTGAAAAATCTGTAGCTGCCTAGTCTCGAACCCGAGATCTCACAGTCATAGAGCCACTCCACTACTCTATCGACTGATCCACTGAGGCTCCCTACCACGTACTTTGTTTCGCTTTAGTATTCCATATAAGTTACGGCCGAAATAGAAATTTTACTGGCTAGGCCCATTAGTCTGTCCATGAGTGCCATTAAGGCACTCATGGACAGACTCACCATTTATAATATGTAGAACAGCGCTCAACGGCTCTATTTGAATTTAAAAATAGTCCCCTATAAAGTAGTGTTATAGTCACCTTCGTATCTATGCTCGCTGGGATAGAAGTCGTTACTTTAGGTGTAACGTCTTGAGGAGGGCTATGCGCATGTCTATTCTAGTCAGTCTCGCGTCGATCGTCAAAGAGTGCGTTGGGGTTGCGCTGGGGTTAGCCCTCCAATGGGTTACTATAATTCTCCCGCGAGTATTAGAATAAGCGAGTTGGTGGCTCGTCGCGGTATAAATAAGAATAATCCCTCGGTTTAATTAAATTATCTTCATTCAGAAGTGGGATTTGATCCGAAAAGACCCATTTGAAGTGAACTGTGATTGTCCAGTCATCGCGATTTTCCCTGGTGGCCATGCTTGGTGTGGCTTATGGGAGGGGTGTTAGTTCGCGCGGATTTGGGCGTTCGGATTTGAAGGATTTTGTTATGTGCAGCGATCCCCAGTTTATTCAAATGCATTTGAAAAAAAATGGTTATTGCGTCATTTATTGAATGTCGGTGATTTCCCTAAATCATGATCTTGAGCGAGGGAGAGGAAAACGAGCCACCGCGTCGCGCGATCGTGTCCGTGTGTGAGTATGTGAAAAGGGGGAAAAATTACACCACTGCACTGTGCCGTGATGCTGAGAGGAGAAGCGGAGAGCGGCAGGAACAATTCTCTTGGCGAGAGCAATGAGCGAGCGGGACAAACTGCAAGGAAGAAAAAGGGGGTTTGCATAGCTTGTGAGTATTACACGCATACACACTCGCGATGCGGTGAGATATGCGACGGAAAAAAGAGATAAGAAAAGGAGAAATTAACTCATCCAAATAGAAATATTTATTTATCAGGAGAAAATTGATATTATTTCCGACAAAAGCTTTTCATTGCTTGTCTAGAAAGTGAGTGGTTTTGTGTGCATGAGACAAGTCGATGGATTGTGTTGGATGAAAGGGGTGCACCCAAGGATGAATTGGTGGTTGTGAGAATGAGAGGATTCCGTGCTTTTGGAGAGGAGAAAAGAGCTTCTCTTGTTCTCTATCGATCGAGTTTGATCGTGTCACTTTTGGAAGTGCGTCACATGTTGCAACAGCACAAATTTGGTGAAAAATATTCTAATTCGTCTTTCTTACGATTTTTCTGGATAAAAGTCAAATCAAGTGAGTGCAGTAGCAAATAAATTAATGAAATACAGTGAAATTTCTGAGAGTGACATATTTATTCAGCCAAATTTGGTGCGATCTTAGTGCTGTGCCGGGGGCGAATAACTGATAAAGTATTGCGTCACAGTTCTAAGAAAATTGTCAGGAGTTTTTCTTCACATCTGAGGGGATTGACAAGGAAATGCCCAGGCGCAGAGAAACTCCAGGTACTGGTATGTGGTCAATTTTATTTGTCCCTGAAGTTACAAAGAACTTGGAAGCAATGACTATAGATTGCCCAAGCCATTTTCTTGAAATTTTGACGATAATTTTTAGAAGATTTTACTGATAAGGTGGTCCGAATAGATACAGAAAGTCCCTAATAGCCCTTGTTCTCTTTTATTTTCTTTTTTTTGGGGTTCAGGAGAGTCCATTGATACGTATCCCTCCCCTGACTCGGGTGGACAAGCTCAATCCTCGTACATTGGAATCAAAGAGGTTGAGCTGATGATTCCAGAGTTCCATGGAATAGAGCAGGGCGGGAAATTGATATTTGCCAGTGAGTGGCTTGAAAATTGAATCTCTCGGCAAGGTGTATAAATGGACCTCTCCGCAAATGTTGTTGTATGCATCCCTGAGGGTCAAGGGTCCAGCACAAAACTGGTTGGATGCTTCGGAGGGTAGTATCAGCTCTTGGGAGGCCTTTAAAGCCGAATTAAAGGATAATTTTCCCCAAAGTATCCGTGAATCCGTGGTACATGAAAAATTAGCTAACAGGAAGCGTCGATACAATGAGACGTTGGAAGAATATTATCATGAGGTCGTCAGGACGGCAAAAAGGATCCGCTTGGGAGATGATACCATAAAAGAGTACCTCATCAAGGGTCTCCCTGGGGTAAATGATCGCAAAGTCTTGCGTGCTGTGCCTCAATGCAGCCTTCCAGAATTTTTGAGGCATATGCTCAAACTTGAAGAGGACGGTGATGCGGAAAAATCAAAAACGACTGGGAGTGCTGCCAGGAATTGCAAGGGCTCTGACAGATCTCGTTCGCGAGGATCGGGATCCAGGCACTGGATAGCTCGACGTGACAAGTCAGATAAAAAAGATGAAGATAGACGCAAGCAGGACAGTGTGCGAGATAGTGGAAACACTTCAAGGGAAAAATCCACTTCTCGTGATCAACAGATCAAGGAGGAGAAACAGAAACCGGCTGGTGATTCTGAGAAGCGACGCTGCTACAAATGCAAAGAAATAGGTCATCTGAGGAAGGACTGCCCGAAGCGTACAAATGGAAGTAAGGATTTTCACGATAGGGTGGTAATGGGAGTTCTGGCCACCCGTGAAAAAAATAATACAGAACCTGTTAAGACGGCTGTTATTGGGGAAAGCCGCGTGCGTACTTTTATTGATTTGGGAAGCCCGAGATCATTGGTGAGAAGCTCATGTGCTGAAAACCTGAATTGGGAAAAGAATGGGGAATCACAGATTTTGGAAGGGTTTGGCGGCAGTACGATAACTTCTTTGGGTAGTATGGAGTTGTCAGTTGGCCTTGACGATTTTGTGAACAAGATCGCCTTCCTGGTGGTTCCAGATTCTGTTTTACCAGAAGACCTCCTCTTAGGGCGTGACTACTTTAATACTCCCTTTGCTCAAGTAATTTTTGAAGACTCAGAGATTCATGTGAAAGACAAACGCGGCAAGAAAATTTGGAAAATATCACAGTGTCAAACGTTATGTTTGGATGATATAAAAATCGATTCGTCAGTTGATGTCTCTACCCAGCACGAGCTTCTTGATCTTTTGAATAAATATCGTAAATGCTTGGCTATTAATGTACGTGAATTGGGGCAAACAGATGTTGTGAAGATGACATTGAAGCTGAAGAGTGATGAGATTGTACGATACAGACCATATAGAGCAGCATATTCACAGAGGGATCAACTGAAAGAAATTGTGGATGAGCTTTTGGAGGATGGAGTTATCGAAGAAAGTCAATCGGAATATGCAAGTCCCACAGTTCTTGTCACCAAGAAGGATGGAAGCTATCGCCTTTGTGTAGACTATCGAAAAATTAATTCGATTTGCCAAGTTGAGCATTTCCCGCTCCCAAATATTGAGGAGGAGATCAACAAGTTTGCAGGAAAGAAGTGGTTCTGTAGCCTAGATATGTTGTCAGGTTTTCACCAAATTATAGTGGAGGAATCTTCTAGGCAGTATACTGCCTTTATAACCCCTGATGGTCATTACCAATATCGTCGTATGCCCTTCGGGTTGACAAATTCTCCTGCTGTCTTTATGAAGCTAGTTTCCAAAGTCCTCAAACCCATTAATGGTGATGGTGTATCGTTCTACATGGACGACATCTTGATTGGAGCTTCTAACGTGTCCTCGCTACTTAACCTGCTTGAAGATGTCTTGAAAGAGTTGTCAAAAGCAGGATTAACGTTGAATTTGGGAAAGTGCGAATTTCTCTCTCAAAGAGTTGCATATCTAGGACACAATATCAGTGGAGAAGGGATCACACCGGGAGACCTAAAGACAGAGGCAATCACGAAATTTGAAACTCCGAAGAATCAACATGCAGTTCGGCAATTCTTAGGTCTCACTGGGTATTTTCGCAAGTTTATACCCAGCTACTCCATTATAGCAGTTCCATTGTATCAGCTTCTTAAGAAAAACGTGAAGTTCGTTTGGTCGGCTGAACAACAAAAAGCCTTTAAGTTGCTACAGGAAGCTCTCACTTCACGACCTGTCCTGGCCTTGTATTCTCCGGAATGCAGACACGAGCTTCATTGTGATGCAAGTAGTTGGGGAATTGGCGGCATATTAATACAAATTGATAAAGAAAATGATGCGAGACCCATTGCTTATTTTAGTCGGACGACATCTGATGCTGAAAGTCGTTGGGCCAGTTTCGAGCTTGAAACGCTTGCCGTTGTTGAAAGCCTAAAGAGGTTTCGCTATTATCTCCTTGGGAAGCATTTCGTCATCGTCACCGACTGCAAAGCTTTAGAACAAGCTCATGGGAAACGAGACATGATACCAAAGTTTGCGAGATGGTGGTTGCAAATCATCGAATATGATTTTGATATTGTCCATCGGGGTAATAGGAAAATGAGACACGTAGACTGTTTAAGTCGTAACCCGGTGATGAGAATTAAGATCATGGCCATACTTAAGTATGATGATTGGCTTGCAGCCGCCCAAACCAGAGATTCAGACCTATTGGAGATTCGAAGGGTGCTTGAAGGTTCTCAGGTTGAACATAAGAGAAGGAAACAGATTGAACGGGATTTTGAGCTGAAAGATGGCTTAGTATTTCGGGTGACAAAGCATGGTAAAAGGTTTTATGTACCCAGAGGCCTTCGTTTCCATGTTGTTCAATGCAGTCATGATCGTTCTGGGCACTTGTCAGTGGATCGAACAGTAGAAGAATTAACCAAAGGTTATTGGTTTCCTAAGTTGAGAGGATTTGTCCGAAAGTATATAGAAAGTTGCATCCCATGTGCACGTGGTAAGAGTGGGCCAGATGAGACGAGATATCTGTTACACACTGTGAACAGAGAGCCAATCCCATTTCATACCATCCATCTTGATCACAGTGGCCCCTATCCCAAGGGCCATGGAGGAAACGAGTACATATTAGTGGTGACTGACTCATTCACACGATTTACAATACTGAGGGCAGTTAAATCAGCAAATACAAGTGGCGTAATCAGGGTTTTGAATGAGATTTTTCAATATTTTGGAGCGCCCAGTATTATCGTAACGGACCGTGGATCTGCATTTACAGCTAAGCAATTTCAGGAGTATTGCGGTGAGCGTGGCATTCGATTGGCGCTAGTTGCGGCAAAAACACCTCGTGCGAATGGTCAGGCAGAAAGAGTATTCAAAGTTGTTGGTGATGCTTTGCGGTCTATGACTGAGACGGATGTAGGTAGTGACTGGGTTAAAAATTTACCAACAGTGCAATGGGCAATAAACAGCCTGTGTAATAGAGTGACAGGAGAGACTCCACAAAAATTGCTCTTGGGATATAAGGCGCGTAACGCCATGAGCAACACCCTGCTGAATCTGATTAGTGACAGGCTAGATGAGGAAGTCGAAGAAGATATACCCTTGTCGGAGTTACGTGAACGTGCAAAGAATCGGGCAGAGGAAAATCAAAGGGAACAAGTATCTCAATTTAATGAAAAACGGAAGGCTCCGCGGCGATATTCGGAGGGCGATTTGGTTTTAATCCGTTGGGAGCCACCCGCCACTGGATCGACCAGAAAGATGGTTCCGAAATACAGGGGTCCATATGCTATTAAGCGGGTTCTCAATGCTGATAGGTATGAGGTGGTGGATACGGAAGTGACTCAGTTGAGCCAGAAACCGTTCTCTGGCATTTACACAGCGGAAAAATTGAAGCCATGGGGAAATCTTCAGGATGTTGAGGATGAATGTTTCCGCACGAGTGATGACGAGGATGATCGTTGTGAAGAGGTTTAGATTCATATATGAAGTATGTTCTCCATTACCATGTATGTAAATTAATTTTGGATTCTTTGTTCAGGAGAGTGTCTGAATTTAATAGGGAAATGAAATAAAATCATTGTTTGAGGTTGACATTAATGTGTTCAATTCTTTGATGGCCGTAATGTTGATTGCATAACCTCTGATCGGTCACGGGTTAAAAAGGATTGACTGGACATTAGTAATGTCGGAAAATCGGAGTTGAATGTGCTATATTTCAGAACTCTGATAACGCAGATAGTTGATCTGATAAGCCGGAAGAGAAAGGCTAATCAACTAAGGTATGTAAATCTAAACATCAATATTAGATTGTATCATTCCAGAATTCGGCGCCGCACAACGAAAGAGCTCCAACAGGCCTGGAACAGTCCACGGATATTCGTGTACTGGACAAGTGATGCGGAAAATCAGTTGCATTAACTGGCATCACTGGAGAATTGATGCGGAAAATCGGTTTTGCGGAATCTAATAGCAAGAACCGGCATCACAGTTAATTACAATCGTGTATTATACGATTGGATTACAACATACGTTGCAGCGTTTGTTCTACCAGTTTGTTTGTGGGTTTAATTGTCAAATTATTTAAAAGCACTCAAAAATACTTGGATTTTAAATTCAATGAACCCTACACCAGTAACTTGATTTAACGTAACTTGTCCATTGACCGTTGCCAGGGGACGGCAACGTAGTCAGGAATGGCCGAATGTAGAACAGCGCTCAACGGCTCTATTTGAATTTAAAAATAGTCCCCTATAAAGTAGTGTTATAGTCACCTTCGTATCTATGCTCGCTGGGATAGAAGTCGTTACTTTAGGTGTAACGTCTTGAGGAGGGCTATGCGCATGTCTATTCTAGTCAGTCTCGCGTCGATCGTCAAAGAGTGCGTTGGGGTTGCGCTGGGGTTAGCCCTCCAATGGGTTACTATAATT
The DNA here is from genome assembly GCF_024763615.1 of Phlebotomus papatasi. Classification (NCBI taxonomy): domain Eukaryota; kingdom Metazoa; phylum Arthropoda; class Insecta; order Diptera; family Psychodidae; genus Phlebotomus; species Phlebotomus papatasi. Next base: position 53,612,115 of record NC_077224.1, read on the forward strand.
CTCCCGCGAGTATTAGAATAAGCGAGTTGGTGGCTCGTCGCGGTATAAATAAGAATAATCCCTCGGTTTAATTAAATTATCTTCAAATATTGTAAAAGTGTAAACCTGACCATACAACCTATGAAGGGGTTTTCCATCGTTTTACCCTGGAGGTTGGTCACCAACGCTAAGACGGCGATGGCCGCAAGGTACGGTGAGGTTAACATGAGTTATTATAAATTATTAATGGTAATGAAAAATAAATACAGTACAATACAATACAATTAGGCTTATCAAAGTATAGCAAAATAGTTTTATGCGATTAAAGTTCTGCATGATGAAAAATTATAAGAAGGACAAAATTTGTTACCAAATTCTATTACGAAATTCAAGCCACATTCAACAACGAATAGAACCAGAGGAATAACAAAGATACCAGATTTTTTTGATTATTATTTTGTTGGAATCGCTGTATTTGATAATTTGATAATGGGTCAAATTCAATAAAAACATGTTTAAAAACAATGTGTTGTTTGAAGCTTGAGCCACCCAAAGGTAGCGTGCTTTCTCCTACAACGTTTTCTCCGAATGTAAAAATAAATCCATCGGGAAATCATTCCCTTGGTCGACTGGGAAAGAAATGAGAAAGTAATTAATTAAATAAAAAAAGCATTTAATTGCATTGAGTGGTTCATAATTTACCACGCAATTTCAATTAGTTTAATTCCATCACTGATTGCCTAGTGCAGTTAGCCTGTCCCATGTGAAAGTTGAATAGGTACAAAAACTTTTCCATACCTACCCAGTGTCCATTAAATAAATGGGTTTCATTGAATTTGAATGTCAGGTGTAATGGAATGGCCAGAAGGTATTGCACAGGAGTTTCCTATCTCTTGTCCAGCTGCCCCCAAAATATGTTTGTGTGTCACTCAGATAGAATTCGTGGTCAACAGGGGGGACGTTATCAATAAACTAAGAGAACTTCATACATAGTTTATGAGTGTTCTATCAAATTTTGCACCCCCAAATTTCGCCACTTCCAATTTCACTTCTCCATTTCACCGAAAGCAAAGTTTTCTCTAGTTTAAGAGTTAGGACATGAGACTGAATATCTTGCTCCGCAGGCACTAATTATCAAACTTGTTGTACCATTCCTGCTCTTTCTACCTTCATCTTTTACCAGTGAATTTTCTTCTCTTTTGCCTTCGTTAGTTCTACTAACCCTTTGATTTTCTCATCACAAGAAGAATCCGTTGCAGAAAATGATGATTTTTTTTCATCTTTTGCTTCATTCTTTTTTTTTGCATAATGTTCTCTATAGTCAATAAGAGGAAAAGTTTGCTCATCCTACTTTTCATGATAAGCCTTTTGCTCTAAATCACTGTACTTTCTTTCAGACAAATCCCACAAAGGAAAATTAGCCCACAAATTTCTCTGAAGTTCATATCGTGAAATACATGCCATACTTTAAAAACAAAGGATATTTTCAGGCAGAATGCATTTAAAAGCATTTTAATTTTCTGGTATTTCGATTTAAATAAGCATAATGTTAATCAACACTGCTACCACTAATTAGCTACTTCAAAATTTTATTATATCCAGTAAATTTTTGAAATATTTTAATTTGATGTTTATGTTTATATTAACTGAGCTGTAAATGAGGTTTTTCATTCATGAAATTCACACATTAATTTTCATATTAGTATAGGAGGAAATTAATTAATATTTTATTGGGGTTATCTCGGGTTTCGTTGCTCGATTTCATAGAGAGTGCAGTATAATTCAATGGTTTTAAAACTTATAATGGATTGTACAATAATTAAGTAATGGTTTTTATATAGTTCCCACGTTTTATTAAGTAAAGTTGAAATTGACATAATCTGGGTTAGGGGACGGTTTTGCAGCTTCGTAACGTTGCAGCTGAGTAAAAGAGTTTTTTCGGTTTTTTTTAAAGCTAGTCTAGTACCTCTTATTTTCTGACAAACTTAAAATTGTAATTTTGATGTGCAATATCTTATGCATTTTCGACATTTCAAGTACCAAAAAATTGACAAGTTGGTCAGTGATAATTTTCAGGATCAGTGATGTTCAATAGATGTTATGTAAGCAGGGTTGTGCCTTTACATAGTAAAAAATATTTTTTACTATTTACATGTAAAAACTATGTAAAAAACATAAAAAATTTGTAAAATGTAAAAAAGGAAAATTAGGCATTTTTGAATCATTTAAATATTTCCTATAAGCAATATCAATATTGATATTGCTTACTAAGAATATAAAAAAAAACATTCTTGGGAAAGCCATGACCAAAATTTTGTTATAAAAATCTGTTGATGTGAAGTAAATTAACATTGTACACATAAAACATACTCTCTGTGGTAAAATAACGCTACTATTTTCTAATTAATCGTTCTTCTTCCACAGATAGGTATTTCAGAATGCTGCCTATTTTAAATCCTCAACATGTTGATTTTTTACCTTTAACGTATAATTGGAACCAATATTAATAAAAATTTTGTTTTTAGTAAAATGTAAAACAATGAGACATAAAAATACATTTTTTTCCACTATTCGCAAATAGGGAAATAGTATGTATGACATGATCAATCAATTTTTAAAATCTAAAAAATACTTTTTAATAATTTCTTACAGTAATATACATAGATTATTTTTAACAGACTTTGATATAATGACACGTAAAACAACTTACGATTTAGTGTATTTGCAACATTTGCAATAATTGCAATGTAAATATAATACAGTGATATATTGTCTACATTATTGATTATCATATATCCAGAATTGAAACTAAAAAAAAGTGCTTCAAATAGAAGAGTTGATCTAGAATTATTTAGCTGTTTTTGTGTATTGAAAAAGCCAATCAAAACTCCAGGAGGGCAGGAAAAATCAAGGACTTTGTGTTCTTAATACAGGGGATTAAAACACACAACGCAAAAAAATAAAGCCGCAATATATATTTTTAAATTAATCTTTATTAAAAAACGATCATAATTGTGCATAAAATTCGCAATACTTAAGTTAAATATGGTTAAAGTCATAGCACCGGCACTGCTTCAGCATAAAACGGTTAATATTATGTTCAAATCCCGCAGAACTTAAGCTTAAAATGATTTCACTTGTATGTAATGTATGTAATACACTCATAGCATTAACACGAAAAGGTTAATATTGCAAATAAAAAGCGCACAGTTTCAGCACAAAACGGTTAATAATAAATTGAACAAAAAATCCTCACAGCTTTCGAACGAAACGTTTAGCAATTTAGTCTTATTTTAGACGTTAATTTCATTTTAATAATAAAGTACGATGGTTTTTAGATTAAACCTAGATTAAACTTTAATTGCCACTTCGATGTATTTTGAATATTTCTCATTCAATTTTCCTTGTTTTAAAGTGGAACGACCCACATTTCACTTTAAATTGGTGGCTGCTAATTTTCGAAATATGTACTGTAAGACAGATTAGAGGAGAGAAAATCCAAGGATTACAAGAGGTGTGATTATGAGAGAATCACACCAAACCAAGCACTTAACTGACTGTCAGAATAACGAGAAAAAAAGGTTTTTCAAGTGTCACGAAAACATGTGTTAGAAAAATAGCATTAAATTGATTTTAAAACGCATGGTACCTCCTACAAATGATTAAAGCAAGTAGATGAAAGTTGAATCTAAATAGTGATGTGCAAATTTTTGTGTCCGGTGCAATGTTTCTGGTAAAAATGAGGCGTACATAAGTGTCAAAATTTTATACGAAGCTGTGCAAATCAGGGCAACAACGGTGTAAAAATCTCCACTAAACTTTTTTTTTCTAGAGGAAAGTCTAAGGATTTCCAGGAATTTTATGAGGTGGCATTATGAAGCTAATAAGTTAAAGATTTTCTAACATACAGTAGACTCTCGCTCAATCGACTCTTTTTTAATCGGGCTCAAAATTTTGTTGATGATTTTCACGTTTAAATTTGTTCAAATTCGCTGTAGTTCCTCTTGTTTTATCGTGATTCTTTATATGTGAGCGCATTTTGTGGAATTTACAATGATTTTGATGCCCAAATCTCTCGATAATTTGGATGACATTTTGCCCCATATGCCCGATTGAGAGAGAGTCTACTGTAGTGGTATAATTGATTCGGTTTGTGTCGCACGAAGTTATCGTACGAAGTTGCACAAAGTCCCAAGTTTCGTTCGATAAGTTAAACAACCCAGAGAGTTTATTTCTTAATTAATAGCAAAATTGGATATCTTTGAAACGCATTGAAATTCCATAATGTAGGACTACCAATTGCAATTGTTATATAAATTTTTGAATTAACATTAGTTAACGTTTTTATTAAAAATGCAATTTATATCATCTCCAAGAAACAAAATTTTTAAAAAATATATTAGCATGGAAGGATTCAAGAAGGGTTTCGAGCACTCGGCGAATTTTGCTTTGTCCACTTTTCACCATGAAAATTTGTGAAAATACGCATACAATATTCTAAAAAAATGTCATTTTTCAGTCTAAATTTAAATTTGCATAGCATGGGCAGGTGGTAAAATCCCCTCCATAATTAATTGTTATTGAGGTCTTTATTAAAATTCTGTCACGTTTTTTTTTTGCTACTCGAGTTCAACAGATGGGAAATCAACATTATGATGTGATTTGCCAAAGTACCAACTCATCTGGAAAACTTTTGAACTTTGACTTTTTTTCACCTATTTTGATGATTTTTTTATTATATCAAATTTCTAGGGAAAATTTGTTTGGAGACGACAGAGAAAAAAATTTACGCCTGATCTGTATTCAAATCATGTGAACGGTTTCATTTTCTCTGATTCAATAAAATAAATTATAGGTAAGGAAATCCATTGAGATATTGATATTCTCATACTACCTCCGCGTGCATATATATCACGTATTTACATATCACGTTCTATAGATATGTACACAACAATCATTTACAGAAATTGAGTACCTATTTGAAGGGTGATGGGGAAGGACGGGGGAAGGGGTGATGGGTGTGAAATGTGAATATTTTTGAGTGGAAAATTCACATTTATAAATTACATTCTCGTGCCATTTCCTGGATTTCAAAGGTACTTTTTTATCAATTTCCTCTTGAAAGCTTTAATTGAAAATTTGTATTGCATATATTTTTGGAAATTGTACTCTATTGAAAATATCTGCGATTGAATTGTCAGTTTTAACAATTTTTTTTTGGTTTTTAATTTTCTCAGAGATCTGTTTTAAATCTTAAATCGGTTTTTTCCAAGCCGAAACGAAAACACTAAATTTCATTTTTAAGCTCGTCATAAAATTTTAATAAATAAGTTATTGGAATTCTAATATGAAATTGTAAATATATGAAAGATAATTCATATCTATCATATCTATCTCTAAATTTTTAGGCTTTCTTCGTCTCAGAATTTAAGGGTGCGTGGGTTTGAAAGTACGGAAATTGATTTTATTTACGATTTAGGTAAGACGTAAAATCGTTAAAGTTTTGGAAAAAAGATGTCTTATTTTTCATTTAAAAATTATAAATGCATATTTTGTAAATTTTACAAATTTATAAAAAATTTGAACGTTGAGAATTCCGATCATATTTAAAAAAAATCTGTAATATTCATTCAGTATCTTAACACCTAATAATATCTTTCTCTCGCCAATCAAAATAAGAGACATTTTGTTTAAATTTTCCATATTTGGAGATTTATATAAAACGCTGTTCAACCTTCAATCTGTTGTAAGGTCTTGGTCTAAAGGCCAAATCGTGTGCTTAGGCTCCAAAGAGCTGAAAAGCCTAAGCTAGAGGAAGAGAAGAAAATCCGAATACCGTCAGATTATTCACTTGCTCTGATTAAAACTTTCTGGGGAATTCTTCCATTGTTCGAACTGACTCTCGGCTGTTTTCACGGTCTCTAGTAACGACTCTTTCGAGCCACCGGACTTAAAGCAGTAGTGCACCTTTGTGTAGGCTACCCTCAGGGATATCTCGAGAGAATTACTCAAGGTTAATCTAAAGAACAAATAAGGTGATCGTCGATCATTGTAAGTAATCGACGATCACCGGATTTGTCTTTTAGATTAATATCAACGTTGGTTTCCTACATTCTAATCAATGAATGATGGCAAATGAATGCCTCTACTAGGGCCTCTAGGGATGAATTCCTCAACGGAATTTTCCTCCAGAAAGATTCTCAAAATGCTCCCCTAGATCTTAAGGCTTCTTGAAGAGAAGTCGCTGTTTCCTGGCAGTTGGGATTCAATTGGTCGCTGGTAATCCTTAGGCAATAAGATGCCACTGGGTCTTAGGTCAAAACAGAGATCCGATTCCTTTGGAACAAGTACACTCTCATGCTGCTTGAAGTGAAACTCAGGTATCTCTATCGCAATCTGATTTACAGTAGACTCTCTCAAATTCGGGCATATAGGACCGAAATGTCAGCCGAATTAGACAGAAATTCGGGCGACATGTGCATATAGATATTGAGTTTACACACTGATATATATCGTAAATTGCATGAAAATCCCTCAATAACGCAAAATCACATCAAAACTAAGACAAACCATGCCAAATTTTAGCATATTTGATTCATTTGATAATCATAATCAAACTTGAAAAATGACAACAAACTTTTTTCAAATGTAACCGCTGCCCGAATTTAAAAGTAGCCCGATCTTAAAAGAGCCGAATTTGCGAGAGTCTACTGTATTTAACTAAATTTTACACTATTTATACAAAATCATTTTTATCCCACTTAATTATTAAGGTGAACCCACAATGAATCATTACAAAATTGCACTTTCTTTATTTTGCTGACGAAAAATGCTGATCAAGGAGTAAATGAGCGGGTGTTACAGTAGAACCCCGCTATAGGCCATCGCTCTATAGTCCACAATTTAACGAGCGTTGATATCAAAACACTGATTTTAAGTTAGGTTATGTTTTTTAGTATTCGACATGCAATGTTATCATAATTATTTTAATATTTTTGACAAACTTTATAGGGTAGTTGTGATAATTGTGATCCATAATGAAGAGAGCGAGGACAAGTAAGAAAGTGGAAGCCGTCGAGCAATTTCAATACTAAAAGTCGTTGATAATTTTAAAAAATGATATGGACTATAGTGGGACCCAAGTGTCAAATCTGGAACCAAATATGGCCTATAGCGAGCCTCTACTGTATTAGCACTGACCATGTGACAATTAATTTCAATAAGAATTTGACAATTTTCAATCTCTAATATCATAGAAACTAGTGGTTAAAATGGTACAAAATTGATATCAGATTGAGTTAAGGATATAGAAAATAGGATGGTAAAAGTTTAGGATCGTTTAATATCCTAGTTTCTTTAGTATTTGTCATTAATAAAGTAAGGCTTGTTTTGTATACGTCATGAAATGACTCGAAGTAAAGGATATAGCAAACTAACTTAGGGGGAGGTTGTGCAGCTTCGTACTGAAACATGTGTCCAAGATTTAAGATTTTTTTCTGAATGTCACACAAACTGAATAAATTATATCACTATGTCAAAAAAATCTCTTACTTACTAGGTTCATAATTCAGCCTTACAAAATTCTTGGAAATCCTTGGATTTTTTTTCTACAGGAAAATGAAAATTTAGTGGCAATTTTTACGAAGCTGCCCTGGGTTTCTCAGCTTCGTACAATATTTTGCGCACCTATATAGGTCTCATTTTCCCCGCAAACATTACACCGGACACAAAAATTTGTGCATCACTGCCTTGATGGAATTTTCTTCTACTTGTTTACACCGTTTGTAGTAGGTATCACGTAGGAGAAAGTATTCTCCTTCGTGATAATCATGTGAATTTTCTTTTACTTTTCCTAGAAGACTTACACATTTCTATTAATTATTTGTTAGCTTATTATCAATTATTAATAATTATGTGATGATTAAGTGAAATATCATAGGAAAAATAAAAGAAAATTCACATTATCCGAAGGCATGAACATGAACGTTCGAAGGGAGAGAACTTTCCCCTATTAGAAAATCAATTTTATTCTATTTTTTAACACATGTTTTTTTTGACACTCGGAAAACATTTTCGTACTGCATTATGCCTGTCAGTTAATGGCCTCTACACACTGTTGAGCAATTGTTGGAATAAAAAAGTCATTTTTTCAACGAAAATTGCTTCTAATTTGTAGGGGCTATAGGGTAACGTGTAGTATTTCGGGGCACTTTTTAGCAATTTCAAGTTTCAAACAGCTTAACGACATCTCAAATAATTTTTTTCTTTGCTGATACAAATATTTATATTCCTTATGCTATCCAGAATAAGATTCTTATCGAAAAATGTTGAAAAATGCATCATTTTTATACAAAATAGCAAAAATGTAAAGAAGAGTGGAATATTTTGGGACAGTTGGGTATTTCGGGACAGACAAAAGTTGATATTATGCAAATAAATTTCACCGAGCCTGATTATTTACCTTTAAGTAGAAGTTCTAAAATTCATTCTTTCATAAAAATTTTGTTTAAATTTCACTTTTAAAATGACTTAAATCGAAAAAAACTAAGCACTGTTGTGATGACATTTAAAAAATTGATTACACTAAAGGTCTTGTAAAAAATGAAATGTGACACTCACCATTCACGTGTATTTCACGCTTTAAATTAAATAACATTTTAGAAGCTTTATGTATATCTGATTCGTAAAAAGCTCAATATTTCATATAGAACTTAAAAATAAATAGAAAACAAATTTTTATATGATTTTTGATGTGTCCAGAAATATCCATATTATATCCGGAAAAGCACCTTGTCCAGAAATACCACATGTTACCCTAAAGGGCCAAGTCCCTAAAATTATTTTACCACTAATATTGACTGAGGATGCTTCAATCTAATAAGTCAAAGCTTTCAAAAATACTCACTTATTTACCAATTTTCAATTTTAAGATGATTTTTTTTAATTTATCAATCAATCTAAATTGATAGTATTTTATAGAAGATTGCTTGTCAAAAATCTCATTTGATTTATGTTATTTAAGTGAGAGTTAATTGAGTTTTAAAATTGCGATATTGCATTTAATTATTATAAAATTCATTGACAGATACTATGATATTTTAAGAGGATTATAAAAAAAAATTCACTGATAGGTTTAAAAAATCGGTAACATTTGCCTGCAATATAAGCAATAGAGTAATTAATATTTTTTGTCAAATATTTCTAGTGTCCCAAATTATTAAATAAATAAATTTAATTTGAGATCAATTAATAATTTTAAAGCCTATTTTTCTTTTTTTCACTTTTTAAACATATTCCAACAAAAATCTAGTGCGATTTTTTATTATTATTATTATTATTATTATTATTATTATTATTTATTCATTAGAGTATAATAATACAATATCATACAATAAGATTCTTGGCTAAGTCAAAGTTGACTGATTAGCCAGAGTTGGAGCAATATACAAAAATTATATTGTAATATTTAGGAAGTCAATTGTAACGCGAGTTCATCAGATTTTTTATAGTCTGTGCATCAAGTGTGGACAATAATTTCAACACCTCACTTCGGGTTAAACTTTGCACACGCGCATTAATATTGTTCACGACAAGGGGTGCAAGATAGTTTATGGATCTCTTGAATGCCTCAGTAGTAGGCCTCGGAATCTCCAAGATCTCATTCCTTCTATAGTTACAATCGTTGCGGATTAGAATGGCAGGTTGGACGCTTCTGTTAGAACCATTATGAAACAATTCAAAGATTCTCAATACATAGAGGTGGTAGAGAGGCAGAATGCCCCATCTCGTAAAAAGTGGACCACTGTGATCTCTCCATCCAGCAAATGACATAGTTCTCAAGATAGCCTTATGTGCCACCAACAAATGCTTTGTGTGAGCTTCATACGTACCACCCCAAAAGATAATACCATAGCTGAGCCTTGACTGGCCCAGAGCGAAGTAGAATGAGCGTAAAAGCTGGGGAGAGCAAGAGCTCCTCAAGACGTACATTTGACGCGAGACAGCACGCATGTTGCACTGTATCTTTTCGATGTGCTCATTCCATTTTAGAGCACCATCCACTATTAAGCCCAAGTACTTGAAATTGTCAACTTTTTGAATAACAATGCAGTTGTTGATGCAGGAGCCATGAGGAGAAGGACACCGCCTAGAGTGACAGACAACTCCTGTTAACTCCTCCCGCCGTCTACCAAACCACATTAGCACAGTCTTTGGGCTCATCATCATTCCATGAAAATCCAACCACTCCCTGATACGAAGAAGGTCAATTCGGATGTCATGTTCAATTGCCTCAATACAAGTGTTTTCATACAGAATTGCTACATCGTCCGCATAGGCTGTGGGGCTTCCCAGGAGCATGCCGGACAGTAGGCTGTTTGCATATATGAGGAAAAGCAGAGGACCCAAAACAGAGCCTTGCGGGACTCCTAGGACACACTCCATCGGCGCACTTGTGCAGTCGTGGAGTCTCACCACCTGCTGCCTTCCGGTCAGATAGGACCTGAGCCAGTTTTGAGCGGTTCCTCGGAAACTCGCCATTTCGCACTTCGCCAGGAGAATATTATGCTGCACAGCATCAAATGCCTTTGTAAGGTCGAGAAATATTATCGTGGCCGCTCTTTTGGGATTCTTGTTGAGCGCATTGTGTAGGCGTCCAAGGAGCTGCAAAATGGCATCCTCGCATCCTGACCGTTCACGAAATCCAAATTGCGCGTCGGAGAAATACCGATGCGAAGACAGAAAGTCATTCATCCTTCTGTACATGATCTTCTCAACAATTTTGGATATACTTGAAATCAAGGAAATTGGTCGGTAATTGGAGGGTACTTTCTTGTCACCTTTTTTGAAGATCGGGATGATTACGGAAGATTTTAGTGCATTAGGAAAAATTCCTGACTCGAATGTTAAGTTTATGAGATGGGCAAGTACGTCAACAATGTTGAGCGACACCATTTTCAGCATTTTATTAGTAATGCCATCAGCACCCGGCGCACATTGATTCTTCATTCCAGAAATAACAGTGTATATCTCAGAAGCAGTAGTTGGTCTACAGAAAAAGGAGTTACTGATGTGTATGTCAGGCCAAGGAGGGGCACACTTAGCAGCTGTACCATTATTGTCAGACATAAGGTCGCTTACTGCCGTAGCAAAGTATGTATTCAGCTCATTACATATTTCATTTCGGTCGCTCAGAAGAGCACCATTTTTGGTGATTAAGCTTGGAATGTCAGTACTTTTTTTCCCACGATTTGTCATTTCATTGACTATTCTCCAACATCGCTTGGTATCGCTTCCAGCAGATTGCAGCCTATCGGCATAATACGAGTCTTTTGCTTCTCTGACCATGTTGCGTACCTTCTTAGACAATTTTTTGCTGTAATCGACCAGTCTTCTATTATTAGGGTATCGTCGTGCCAATCGCAGAAATCTGTTCTTTCTGTCAATTTTAGTGCATAAGCATCGTGATATCCACGGTTTCAGAGGGCAGGAACGTCTTCCCCTGAGTACCTCCGTTTTGGTGGCCATTTGGATGTGAGTTCCAAGAGTGTGAATGAGACATTCAAATGCGTAGTTGACGTTCTCACAAGCGTAGACATTTTGCCAACTCTCAGATCTGAGACGAAGATTTAAGTACTCATAGTCAATAGATGTCTTTCTTATGCATCTCAAAGGGTAATTTGTGTTTAAATCCGCAGGATCACATAGTATCTTCAAAGCTATCGTATAGTGATCAGTGACCCCGGTTTGTAAAACTTGAGTCTCATTCCTTATCCGACCTCCCCTCGAATTCCTACAGAAAATATGGTCCAAACACGATGATGAATTAGGAGTTACCCTGGTAGGGTCGCGAACAAGTGGCACTAAGCCGTGTTCAGCCATTAGGGTTTCGTATTCACTGCTAATCAAAGAATTTAAGAGATTTATGTTTATGTCGCCCAAAACGTAGAAATTTGCCTGATTTATTTGGCCCAAGCAGGATTTCAGCTCGTCCAGAAAGTTGTTAACAGAGAATCGGTGTTGACGGTATATACAAAGGAAGACAAATACTTCCTTGCTATGGGTGACCTTCACACAGACACAGTCAGCAGTCACAAAACTGGTTTCCACTAAGGAGCAAGAAAGTTCCTCGCGCACATACAAAATTACACCACCAGATCGGTATGTGTTATCGCAACAGTGAAACAAGGCATATTTTTCCAACTCATAGAGGTGGAGATCACAGTCATTTGTCCAAACCTCAGTAAGGCAGATGATGCTGGGCTTCAGGTTTTCCGTCTCTAAGGTTACAAGAAATTCATCCAAATTCCTCGCTATACTGCGTATGTTTTGAACAACAAGCGTAATCATACCTCCATTTTCCGGCGGCGGAGTGCAAGGATCTGTAGAAGATGAAGGTCTCCAGCCCTGGTCAATTATAGTCAAGTTCGAAAGTGACGACAAAGAGCTCGTTTCAGAATTTGCAGTATATACATTCTCTGAAAGGTAGGTCGAGCGCACGGCAGTTGAGAGATCAACCTCACTGCGAGTTAGATTAGGATTATCCATAGTGTGAGAGCCAAGGTCATGTACATTGGTAGCCGATGAGTGAATGCCAGTGTTTACTGGACCGCAGGCTGAGCCGGGTCTCTCGAGGAACTCCGAGGAAGTCTCCCAAAAAAATATTCTCGAAATTTTATATTACTCGGCCAAAAACTATCACTATTCGCCTCAGTGAACTCCTCCTCAGTGAAGGGTATTCGGTAAGATGAGTAAGACACGCGATTATCATCCCTGGAAACCCTAACACACTCAGGGCGACGGTGTGTGGACAGTGTCTCTTCCACGTAATCAGCCAGCTGACTGTCCGTCAGTTTGGGGGGCAAGCGCGTCACAAACAGATATCTAACTTTTGGAGCAGCTCGCAAGAGAGCCGCTGCAGGTGTATCGCGGTTTGCAGTTCCCGTCCCCAATGGACGCATTCGGCGTCCCCGCCTGTTCCGATCCGGATGGGCTCTGTTGCCAGCAGAGTCATCATCTACCCGATCATTCGCACGATCCACCCGTGGGTGCTCCAGAGCTGGCTCACCATTCGGCGAATCACTTTCATTACGCGCGGAGGGACTAGAAGCAGATGGATCAGAAGCGGCGGGACCGGAAATGGAGGGTCCAGATATAGAGGGGCCGGGAACGGAGGGTCCAGATACAAAGGGACCGGGACCGGAGGATCCAGGTATAGAGGGGTCAGAAACAGTGAAACCGGAAAACGAGGGTTTAGGAGAATCCAGGACGCGCGGCATTCCTACACTTGCGTCACTCACCGTCACCTCCGACACTAATTAATTAATTATAATATAGTTATTATTTTATCAATAGTTAGTTTATTCTAAAAACCTTAGCTCAATATTATTTAGAAAAAAATGTTAAAATAAAATATCTAACAACGTAGAATAGACCAAAAATTATTAAAATTTCAATAATGTCTGGTGGTAAATTTGTTAGAATTCTTTATGAGAGGTGTTTTGCACTTTCCCTGGTAAATTAAGTTTTATGATGAAAAGGCGTGAATCAGTGCATTTTGTATACAAAATTCATGCTCTTCTTGTTATGCAAATGAGCAATTTGGCTAATGAAATTTAAACGGAGATATGGTGAAATTTTATGGAAGAAATGGCATTTAGTACACATTAAATTAAACCATATTGTGGAGAAATCTCTCTCATTCACCGGCAACAAACATTTCGTGTGGGGAATTTTCACCAACATCTAATTTATCTCCTCCTCAGTATGAAAGATATAAGGAAAACTTTTCTATATAGACTCTCTAGTGTGTTGCTTTGCTAAAATTTTCTGCTGAAAAGCAAAAGACTCATTTTCATAAGAACAATTAAAAGTTTTTCACATTCATTTTAATAATGATAAAATTGAACAAGAGAAATGACATAAAATTATATTAGTTGTAAACACTTTTTCCTCCTTCCCATTGTAATGAAGAACATTCCACGGAAAAGCAGAATATCATCTGGTTAATTAAAATCAACGAAAGAATTTTCTTTAGTTTATGAATGATAAACATTTCAATCAGCAAAATTTCATTTTGGACCATAAGTAAAAAGCCATCGACATGTTTCCTGCTCCAAACACTCTGCGAGAGAATTTCAATTTGGAGAATGGTAAATATTTGTCTCTGAAATTGTCACACTAACAAATGCTAGGACTCATTGCTAAAGAATCTAATATACATAGTACATTGCGATTTATCACATTGCAGAAGCAGTAAATGCAACAGTAAGCACGTTTTTGACTCAAATGCCACCCAATCATCATTCTACGCAGTAAAATTTACTATTAGTGCATTTTAATGTAAACATTTTAGAAGACTAATTTGAAAAGTTTCCCTAAAAGCGGCAAACTTTGCCTTTATGACTCGAACATTGGTAAACTTTCCACCAAAGTCGCATGCTGAATGAATAAATCATGAAGAAAATGAGACAAGTTTCATCTAAAAGTTCAGAACGAAAGAATGACAATTATGATGTTGAAGGTGTGTAATAAGAATCCGAAAACATGCATTTAATGGCAAAATTTGAAGTCAACGCACCCATAAAACGCATGTCGAGGGTAAAATTAAATTGAAGAAAGGTAGGTATGTTAATGTATGTAATTATTTCAAACACCCAAAAGCGTCAAAATTAGAAAACGGTTGAAAGTTCTTGTTCAAAATCTAATAAAAAGGATCCAATAATGATCTATTGATTCAAATTGAATACAGTATTATCTGAGAGTTCTTATGCTTATGAAATAATATTTTATTCATCCAGTAAGCTCCACCCATAAATAATTTTAAGTCAGGCCCTCAAGAGTCTGATTTTATTTTATTTTTAATAGTAATGAAATAGTGAAGACTTAGGAATAGGCTACTCTTATAAACTCAAGTGTAAGGGAGACTGGGGCAAAAAGTCACAATTCGAAAATTTCAAAATTCAATTTCTTTCAAAATAAAAAAGATAGCGACTTAAAATTTTTTCCAAAAGATAGCATCTATAGATCTTATTCAAAGTTTCTTACTTAGAATTCAAATAAGGACTTTAGAAATTAAAAAATATTGAAATTTTTAGTCCTGTTTATTAAATATTTTCCTTACAACACATATCAATTTTTGCCTAATTATTTTCCAAAATTGATGCACTGGTGAGTATTTCCTAAATGATTTTGATGCTTTGAATACGACGCCGCTATCTGTTTTAGCATTTTCTGAAGATTCTTTTCTCCTGAAACTCTTTTATTAAAAATGATCACTTGGCATAAAAAATAATAACAGCTATGGGGCAAAAAGTAACACAAATCGAATAAACTTGTGATGTTTCACGGCGAAAAGAAACGTCATTGCCATGTGTCGCAGATTGTTGTTATAGACAGTGATGGTGCTGAAGGCTCGAAAAACTAAATAATACGCACAACCTAGTGTATACTCTGTCGAGTTTTATTGAAACTAAGATATTCAGTTTAAAAAGTGCACAAAACAATTTTTTTTCTATTATTTTTTTGTTCTGGTTTTATTCTGCAATTAGGCGACATTTGCTCTGCAATTCCTCGGCAAATTTTGTCAAATTTATCTCGCCCAATTCGCCATTTTCGCCTTTTCATAATGGTTGAATAGAATTTTCTTGTCAAAAATAGTTTTTAGAAAATAACTTGAAAATCGCTCTTCTCTTTCAGATAGAGAAAACGCTGTTCTACACAGGTGTAGAGGAATAAATTTCCTATGAATATATGTCATCTAGGATCAAAGGAACACCTCTTCGACAGGGAACCACTATTGGCACTTTTGTTAAAATGTGAAAATTTATTTAATGTATCTAATAAAATGTAAGTGATATGACGTTTTCTTAATGATCTACGTTTTCCGATAAAGATAAATGTTGAGATTTTTTATTCCAAATGGAACAGAGGTCCTGACACGAGTTCTTAAAGTGTCAATAGGTGTTCCTTTCACCCTAGGTATTTTATTCTAAATTTACGGGAGCCCGTAATAAAGCGAGTGGTAATGTGATTATTTTACCCTATGCCTCATACTATTTTCCCCAGCATTTTTAAGAATAGTCATAAAATTGTTTTTTAGAAAATGGCTCGATAAATGTACTTTCTTACAAAATAGAGGAAAATGAGAAAATGACTTTCACAAAGTTGTAGAGTGGAAAATTTCCTCTAAAACTGCGCTAATTAGAAATTTCTGGGGCGTTCGGGTAGGTTGTAAAAAAATAAAGTATCCGTCTTGTGACTTTTTGCCCCAGTCTTCCCTAGATTTTTCTTAAAAGTCACTGTCTTTAAAAAAGACACGCCTTTTATTAGATTTCTATTGGATGAGATTCCTAACTATATTTTCTATTATAATCCTTATAAAATTTTATGTCCGCCAATTTTGCCCAAACTCATCCAATAAAAGCTTACGCGGTCGTCCATTATTTCAGGATTGATAAATTAAATATAAGGGGTATATCTACGTAAAGTTGTAATTTCCAGTGCAGTGTAAACACCGTCGCCACTACGTGATTTTCACTCCAAGATTGTGTAAATATCTCATTAATAAAAATGTGTTTTTTTTCTAAATTGTCGCAATTGAATTGTAAACCTGATGAAGAGTACATTCATCCTCGTAACGTGCTAGCTAGACAATAAAACTGTGAAAAGCAAATAGAGGTTCATTTTTTCGTCCATTTCCTGATATTTCCACTTGGAGAACTCAGCTTTTGTTTGTCTCATTTAATAAAAGTGCTGGAAAATGAAAAATATTTGGAAATATCATCATCATCTACATTTTCAACTACTTACCCCCATTAGTTTAGGACAGAATGTCCTTCCGGTGAGCGTCGGTGTGTTGAGTGTAATCCAAAAATTAAATACACAATTTACCAATTTACATTCTGTCCTAAAGCAATATGAGTATCATCCACCGTCGGCCCATCTTTTTCTATCCCTGTTGGGGTCGCGAGTTTAGGACATCTAGGCTAGCAGCCTACGCCTGTCGATCCTCCGTCACGTCTTTGATTAACTGTCGATTCCAAGGCGCTCCAAGGTAAGATCCTGAATTTGTTTCAGCCAACTTGTACTAGGTCTGTCCCGAGTTGCATAGCTTTTCTGGGGAATTTTTCTTCATTTATGTGGTGAATATGACCATATCATCGAAGTTATGATCTTTTAACCCGGAGAAGCAACTCCTCGACTCTTAGTTCCTCACGAACGGTCACGCTCTTCACTAGATCTCGACGAGTGATTCCCTTAACGGCCCGAAGGTACCTGATCTCGACAGCTTATACTCGCGATCTTATATCAAATTTCATGACTATAGATGAGAATAGAAATGAATACAGCTTTGAAACCCGATGGTTTAGGTGAACGTCTAAGCTAAGCTCGGCCTTCTTCACCACACTTCTGCCAAGTTCCTTCATTACTGACGAAGCCTAACCGATTATATGTAGGTATGTAAACTTATATTCAATGTGCACATTGCACCCGGATGATTTTTCTAAGTTGAGTCTAGCAACTCTAATGTTATTTACCTATTTATTTAAATTCTTAATAAAGAAGATTACAATATAGGTTTACCTCACTAAATCAACTTTGAAAGTCGGTCAAGGCTTTTGGTCCATTTCGTAAATACCCTCATTAGCTATTCTAAATTCTCGTATACTTTGTAAGACAGTGCTTTTAGGATGTCAAATTACAAGAATAAAATATTCACCGAAATAATCCTCGGCAATAGACAGTGTACAAACTAATTTTCTTAAAGATTAATATAGAAAGGCGAATATGGGGGGAAAAAAAGTTTACGAACCGACCGGAAAGTTCTCAAGTCTTTCCTACAAGATACAATTTGGGCCGATTGTCCTGGTTATAGTTCTGGGAAATTGGTTGAGGAAGAGTGCACAGTATAAAGGAGAATCCGGATGAAAGTTGTGTAAAATAATACGATAAGATTAGTTGGTGGTTAGTTGCTGAATAATTAATTTTATCGTTGAGTGTGAGTATGGGTGTTTCTCTATCGATTTCAATTAATAATTAATTGCCTTAAACGTAGCGAGAAATAAGTAAAATGTTCTATAACCAAGCAAGATGAATGTCTTGAAATAGTACTTTGCTTCTATTTTTTTTTCTGCACTCCGTACAACTTTTCACGAAGGAATGTATTAAGAATTAATTGGTGGGCGTCTGAACGATGAGGATGATGGCGAGAAATCAATTATTACCCTAACGTTATGTAATTTTCTCTAGATGTTGGGAGATTATTTATGAAAAGGAGCCGCTGGTACATTGTGAATCATCAGCTCTTATTGTGTCCGGACAATTCCCTCCACTAAATCACATTGTCACCCCCTACACGATGCCTTTCCGCGACATTACTGTAGCAATCTCAAATGGACGGATGAATCCCCATCCTCTGGAGCATTTGTGCCAGATTGGACATTCCACAGGACTCTGAATGCCCATTGTATGTGAGTGGGGTACATTATTACATTGCCGGACACTCGGCATATGTATAGACCAGCGTGCTTTATCACCGACAGGAACTGGCAATAAATCAAAGACCGCCACCCTCGTCTGCTCCCATGGACTAGACTAGGGCTAGGCCATCCTCTCGCGATGTTCTGCACACATACTCCATGGGCCACCATGAATTTCAGTATCTGACAGCGACTTTATTTATATAAATAAATAAAGCACGAGTGGAGCATTGGGGAAGTGGTGTCCATATTAATGGAGACGAATGAAGGAAGTGCGTTCCACTCACCACAGACGCATACCATCTTCTAGCTCTCATCCGAAATTGACACTGTCCTGAAATCCTTCCTGCTGCTGGAACGTGGGTTATATGTGTCTTTGGCACGAAAATCCCAAAAAGCCGCAGCAACAAGTCTTGAAAGTCTGTGTTTTGTAGGGTTGGAAAGTTTCACGAAATATTGGACAAAGTTGTCTCTTTTCGAATTTCAATGTAGAGGAAAAGTAATTATGCTACTAACTGCTCGAAGCCCTCGAGAGAGCAGTTTCTTTTTAAGAATAAAAGGAAAAAAAAATATTACAAAAATAATTAAAATACAATAATAAGGGAACCTGGGGCAAAATGTTACAAGTAGAAAATTTCAAAATTCTTTATTTTTCGTGATAAACCAAACTTAGGCCTTAAATTTCTACCATTTAACGTACAAAGCTTTAACTTTCAAGGAAATTGAGAAAAAACACTCAAAATTTTTGGAATAAATTTGTACCTTCCAGAAAAAATAACTCGTCTAGTATAAAATCATATTCATCCTCACACACTCAATCACCCGTTACCAACGAAGCGAGGAGGACGCTTAATCTGTGGCACTTTTCGTATTACATAGTTTCACTTTTTTAATTCGAGATTCCTTTCCCCTCCTGCTGCCAGCATTCGCATATGATTTCGTCATGCACGCGTTTGTATAAAACACTCTTAAGTTGATTCTTATTTGATGTTCCTTATGAACTTTCGCCACCGAAATCCATCTCGACTGAAGTATATGCCTTAACTGTAAGACGAAATCTTTTACACGAATTTGTTCCCGACAATGGGAACAAAAAGATTCCCCATATGAGTAACAATTTCGTTCCAAAAATTACCTCGTCCTCGGACACCGAAAATTTTTGGAACAAATATGTTACAGATGTAGGAATAATATTGTTATAAGAAAATGTACAAATTTATTTCTGACAGTTTCCTATCTAATTATCCATTGAGCAAACTTGTTCACATACTTTTATGTGCTGGACCTGCTGGACAGACCTACGGCTTAAGGTGAGAGACGGCTTAACGTTATTGTAATTAAAATAATGAATATACTATATTCACATCAGTTTCCCACTAAGCCGTCCCTCGGCTTAAGCCATAAGAAGTTTGGTTAGGGCATACCTTGGCATCACACTTTTCCAATAAAAATTGAATCCAATTCACATTAATTATTGCTAATGAGCAATAAAATTTCTAATTTGTGTTTTTGAATCACTTAATATTTAGAGCTTAAATCTATTTTTTGATAAAAAATAGACTTCATCCGTAGAAATTAGTTCAAATTTACTTTAAACTTAAAAGATATGTTTTATATTATAAAATCAATTTTTGCGGGATAAGTCAAATCTTTAATTTTAATTAATAAATTTATCTTATTCTATGATAATTAAAGACTCAGATCACACCTTTGAATGCACATTGCACATTCGTGACAATTAATGTTAATCGCATTAAAATTTTGATGATCAAGTTACATAACACTTATAGTATGGTATACCATTACTCAATGCAATAGTAAGTAGGGGAGACTGGGGCAAAATTTGCCAAATCAAAAATTTTAATATTCTATAACTTTGAAGAGAAAAGAAATAAAAAATTAGATTTTTTACCACAGATAGCCTGCATGAAGTCCTTTAAACGTCCAATGTTTTAAAGAATTCAAGTAAGAAATATAGAAAATAAAAAATATTGAAATTTTGAGGCCTCTTTTTAAAATATTTGGCCTTCAGGAGATATCAATTTTCATTGATTTGCTTTCCAAATTTTTTTCATTGGTGTGTATTTTTATGATAATTTGAACCCGCTCAACATGAATATGGTATCAGTTTAAGCTTTTTCTAAAAAGTTTTCTTCCTAAAAATATTTGTATTAGAAAAGAGCACTCGGGGTAAAATTTGTCAAAAGGCATGGGGCAAAATTTGGCAAAAAACGAAGATTTCCGATGTTTTGCACGGCGAAGAAAAACGTCATTGTCAAAAACTCGCCGCTTGTTATTTGTTTTTGTTTATCAAAAGATTCAGAGCAGTTTTATCGCTTTTCCTAGTTCCTCGACGTCAGGGAGTTCCAGATTGATCTATTCCAGCTTAAGTGAGAACATCAATATTTGGATATTTAGCTTGTAGTTATATTAATATAATTATAACCATTAATCAACCTTTCAAGAGTATCATGGTCCGAGAGTATCAGAGAAGAAACAACGTGCTTGACCCTGAGAAGCTCTTGTTGGCTTTGAATGCGGTGAAGGATGGTGTATCGGTGAGATCGGCTGCCAAATCCCAAGGAATCAACCGCGAAACATTGCGACTCTATTGGAAAGTAAGAGGAGGAGAATTGGAGAATACTAAACTCCTAAAAACTGTGAAGCCAGGTCGATCAAGTGTGTTCAATGAAGCACAGGAAGCTGCTTTGGAAAAATATTTGTTGGATTGTTCGGACAGCTACTTCGGCTTAACTATAAATAATGTAAGAAAATTGGCCTTCGATTTTGCCCATCAACTGAAGATTTATACACCATCATCTTGGGATCGGAAGAAGATTGCAGGGATTGACTGGTTTTACAATTTTCGTAAACGCCATCCGAATTTGTCTTTGAGAAAGCCGGAAGCAACAAGCTTGCAAAGGGCGATGGGATTTAACAAGACAAATGTAAATAAGTTTTTCACCCAGCTCCGTTCACTATATGCCAGACACTCCTTCGATGCCTCCCACATATATAACATGGATGAAACGGGAGTAACCACTGTGCAGGATCCTGGAAAAATAATTTGCCGTCGAGGCGTTAAGCAAATTGGACGTATAACCTCGAGTGAAAGGGGCACACTGATCACAGTGGCACTTGCGGTCAACGCTGCAGGAAACTCCATTCCACCATTTTTTATTTTCCCGCGTGTAAAATACCATGAGCACTTTATCAATGGTGCACCGCCTGGGAGTATTGGGGCAGCCAACCCATCAGGCTGGATGAACGCTGACCATTTCCTTCAATTTTTGCAACACTTCAAAATGCATTCCGGTGCTTCCATGACAAACCCAGTGCTTCTGGTTTTAGATAACCATCAATCCCATTTGTCTATCGCAGGACTGAAGTTTTGCGTTGACAATGGAATCAATGTGTTGTCAATTCCTCCACATTCTAGCCACAAACTCCAACCACTAGACCGCTCAGTGTATGGCCCGTTCAAGAGAGCAATGGCTGCTCACATGGATTCTTGGATGAATGCACATCCTGGACGATCTTTGTCTATATATGATCTTCCAGGAGTAGTTTCTCTAGCCATGGACGCTGCAGTGACAAGAGCCAACAACATTTCTGGTTTCAAAGCCACTGGCATATGGCCCTTCAATCCTTTAATTTTTAATGACGATGCATTCAAGCCATCCATGGTAACTGACATCCCTCAAATACCTGCAGTTTGCAATTCTCCTCAAGCTTCAAATATAAAGGAGGAACCAGTTGATACAAGATCTGCACCGGAAAGTGAAAAGAAAAATTTTGACGACCTTCTTGAATCCATAAGGCCTTTGCCAAAAGCAGAACCACGATCTACATCCCGTCCCGGACGCAAGAAGAGATGTAGTGAGATTTTAACAGATCCCGATATGATGTCGCAACTTGCAGCTGAGCAGAAATCTGCTAAAAAACAAAAAACTGAGAAGGAGGCTGCAAAAGAGAGGCCGAAAAAGAGGGGACGTCTGCCAAAGAAAACATAGGAAATACAAAGTTACAACTAGTTAGTACCTATCCTGAAATAAACTGGCTCAAAGAATATTTATCTTTTGATTCGTATTTCCTTCATCCTATTATTAGGACCACTTGACGTTAGTAACATTTTTAATAATATTGCCTACGAGCAAGAAGCCAATAATCTCATTGAAGGAGCTTAAAACGTTGAAAAAAATGAAAAAAGTGACCAAAATAACTCTGCGACACTATTTAAGTATTTGTTGTAACAAATTTATTCACTTATAATTCCAACATTATTTTTCGAAGAGGTTTAAATCAAGTCAAGTTTCGGGATTCAAGACAGTAGGATATCACGAGGAAGATAATAAACACAGAATGCCAATTATTCACTACTAAGCTCTAAAATCTGAAAATTCTGTAAAAGGTAAACACAACCTTCATCTTGGCCATATTCTTCTTCTTCTTTTTGTTTCGCCACAAGTGACATTTAGTCGGCAAACTTCGTTCATTCAACTCGCCCAATTCGCCTTTTCTGCATTTTTTGAGCGGCCGAAGAGAATTTTCTTGCGAGAAACAGCTCTTGGAAAATTACTTGAAAATCATATTTTTCGTTTATTTACAGGCAAGTAATTTGCAACAAATTGTAGAGGAACAAACATTCCTACCAAAATATGTCAATAGAATATTTATTTCATTCACCAGAGCTCCTAACAAAGGGAAAGAAAATTACAAAAAATGCCCCTTGCCTGACAAATTTTGCCCCAGCACTTTTGAGAATTTCCACAAAATCATCTTTTGGAAAATGGCTCGGAAAGCGCATTTCCTTTCGAGATAGAGAAAAGTGAGCTTCGGCAAAGTTGTAGAGCAGTAATTTTTCTATAAGAATACGCTCAATAGATATCAATTAGATTCTCTGGGAGCTTGTAAAAAAATCAAATATCCGTTTTGACAAATATTGCCCCAGTCTCCCCTAAATAGGGAAAGCCTGCATGTTAGAGATGCGATGTATTATTCTTTGATTTATTGAAATAAATGTGGCAAAAACACTAATTGAGTTATTTTTGTTATTATTATTATATTTATTATTATTATAAAATCAACACTAATCAGGTAGTGGTATACAAACATCAGATATACAAACTTTCAAGATAATTTTCTGAATTCTAGAAATAAATACCTTAAATCCAAAACATTATAAAAGAGCTATCTCAAAAATGCCGGCGCTCCCCTATAGTTTAAATACCTGGAGAAAATTATTTTTTTTTTAGTTTATAAAAAGTTTAAAATGAGTTATTCCACAAAGAAAATTTCTGAAAATTTCGAAAAACATTACTCCTAAAAACTTTCTATATCACGTTACACCATCGAGCCAGGCGATTTCGCTCAGGATGTGCTTTTTAATGATAAATTAACTGACCCAATTCAAGCACCATCTCCAAGCGGGGTTTCTTTACGTATCAACCGCCAATCCCTAAACTCACAGGTTTCCCATACTCTGAAAATTCCAGCCTCATTCAATCGGATTACTTTCCCCATGTTGTGGATATTACAGTGGACCTTGGTGAGCACATTTGCTGGCCTAGTACAGTCGCATATGTGAAATGGCGAATTGGATGGGTCAGGATAATATGGGCAATGTGTTTCGAGAAGGTGTAACGTGAAGTGCCTCACTTTTTGAGGCTTTCAACCCTCCCTGGTACATTCAATTTTGGCGAAACCATCAAACTGTAGCATTCGCTTTCTGTTTTCATTGATCCCAACCCACTTTTGGATGGTTTTCTTTAATCTCACACCAACTGGAACAGGCATTTTGTACATTTATGCCTAAAAACATATTTCAATTAATATGTGTTTATCATTGTCAAAACCAGCGTATAAAATGGACATCTTCAGATCTGTTTTAATTTTTATTCGTAATTTATTGCTTTATCACCTATGAAATCACAGCTTTGAGCTTCACAGAAGAACTTTTAAAGTTAATAAAACACCGTATGAAGAACTTTGGCAACTTTTCTTGGACTTTTGACGCTGTATTTGCTTTTCGTAAGTTTGATAGGTAAATCTTCGAGTAGTTTGCTGCAAAATGTTAAATTATTTTATTGAACTCACTCAGATAAAGCAGAAATAATGGATGATTTTGATTTTCTAATCGCGAAAACTATAACATTTTATAATACGCTAGGTGCTTTTTCTAGAATCTTATGTACTTCAGACTAGAGCTTTTATTCTAGTTTTTTTTATATCTCTTTTTAAAACAACAGGCAATAGCTGTATTTTTTGAGTTAGTTAGTTCTTGCTTTAAGATATTTGCAAAAAACTCAACTTACAATTTGATATTAAAGACAATTGATTCAAAATATTTTTAGAAATTACTGCAAGTGCTTAAATTTTGTGTATTTAAAATCTTTTGGTACTAGGCTGCTAAACCTCTACTCTGAAAATAAGTTTGCCTGCGCATAACTTACGTAATGTCTCATTTAGAAGCTATATAAGATAAAGATTTTTCTTTGCCATTCTTTAAATTTTCATTTTAAAGTATTATCATGATTTTAATTTGAGAACAATTAACTTAACTTTTTAAGTTGCTCTTAAACACCCTTTTTTACTTCTAAAACTTAACGATAGAGCATTATATAATACGTATATACTCTGCTTGTTTTTAAACTTGTTACCAGACTAGACGTGATTCATGCCATAAAGAGATATCAAATTTTAGTCTAGAATGTCCCCTTTAAAAAAAATATTATGTTTGAACGTTCTTTTTTTAATTTCATTCCTCCTCCTTTTACCCTTTCTAACCATATTTTTTGGAAACGACTCCAAGAATTTCCTTATGTAAGAATTTCCTTAAATTTATTATGTCCTCGAAAAAAATTTCGAGATCGATTTTTCAAGGTCGAAGCTATAAACTGCTTCAGAGGGTTTATTTCTCAATCGATTTACTAGAATTTGGATTTTTTGGAAGGGTCTTGAAAGTTCGAATCAGATTGAAATTTTCAATATTTCGATTTTGAATATCTGTTCTAATTTGAATAGAGAATAGAGGCTAAACGGTAAAAGAGATTCGGTTATCGGTGATACCCCCGTAAGTGAATATCGTCTCACACAGAAAAATGGAAAATTCTTAAACAGAAACTTACTTACTTAACCGATGCTACAACCAGTTACTGGTCTTGGCCTGACTCAGGACCCGTCGCCACTCGAGCCTGTTACGCGCCACTGTTCTCAAATTCCGCACCCCTAATGAGCTGGCGTCCTGGTCCACGCTGGATCGGCCTCGTCTCCTCGAAGCATAGAGTCCGCCCCTAAAGGCTTTCCAGGCTGGGTCGGCCTCATCCTTGCGAACCAGATGACCAGCCCACCGGAGCCTATTGAGGCGTATTTGCTTAACGACAGTTACCTCTCGGTAGCGCTCATACACCTCATGGTTGTATAGACTCCGGAATCGTCCCTCCTCACATATGGGGTCAAAAATCCGTCGTAGTATCCTCCTCTCAAATGCGGCTAAGAGTTCGCAATTCTGTTTGCTGAGGACCCACGTTAAACAGAAACACCCAGGAATTTAATTTCAAATCCCATCAAATGAATGCCAATGCCCTAAAAACTAAATACTTCATCATTTAGTTTTAATTCTAATTTGCAAATCTCAAGACATTTTTCATTTTTCAGCTAATGCTGGCTGAACTTAAATTCTCGATCTCTTAGCGTCAAAGAGATAGGGATTACAGCCCATTTAATTGGCAAAGAGCTTCTGAATTTAAACGTCTCGGGGATTCATGTCCAATTTAAGTTCCCGGAGTCTTACATATTCTTAAATTGAGAGTCAAAAATTTTCTGTGTAGGTAATACGAAGGAGGATGGGGGAATAATTAGGGTTATGTAAATGTTTCTTGGATCGACCTATGGAACGTGAGGACTTCAAATCGCTATGTGTAACCGCTTAGCCTTTAAACCTGGTAACAGAGAGGTGGATGGGCAGACGTACGGAAACAGAAAAAAGACGAACATCCACTAGTTAGATATTTAATTTCGATACAAAAATACCTTTAAATTATTCAACGGTACACAATTCATTTTTAATGTCGAAAATAAAACAGGCTCTATTAAGCGTACTTCTTATCTGAATAGGCTCATGGTTAGGCTCGTTGGAAAGGTCTTGGAATTTGTAACAAATGTGAACTGGACCGGTTAAAAACGGTTATGAATAGGTAATGAATTGGTTATGAACATAAGCTGTAAACTAATTCTTAATCGAAATAACAAAGTAATATTCCTTAACTTTTCAAGTGATATTTTAAATGATTTATAAATTGGTTCTGTGGAGAATTACCTATAAATATATTGTGGTGTTATAAATCTGTCAGGGACTGTGTGTTTCTTGGGCTTCCTTCTACCGTTTGTGATATTCACGTACCTGGAAATATATATTCCTTTAGTAAATGTCTTCAACAGTGATCCGGAACGTAGGCGGCTGGATTTTCCAGAAGACGTTTCCTCGATGACCGCCAAATGCCCTTCACCAAATCCACTGAGGCAGTGAAACACACTTTTCACCTTCACCAATTATTTTATTTACAAGTATTCTCCTCTTAGATTTCACTGAACACGTTTAACTCTACGTCACGTAAATTTTTCTGTAGTTTGAACTAATATTTAATTTATAATTCACAAAATAAACTTATAACTTTCTCTCCTCACGTCTCTTTGATTTTCAAGTCTTACGTAATGCCCAGACTGCTTCCCCTACTTTCTTTCCAGCTGATCTTTTTCACCACTTTTTCCTTCTTCTCTCTCCCTCCATACATGTTCAAAATCCAACCGTCTTTTGTCTCTTATTTTTAAGAGATCTCCAATCAATGGAAATTCTATACAGGTTCAAATCGTTTCTGAACAGGTCAATTTAAAAAGAAATTGCACAATAAAAAAGAACTTTGCAAAGTTCTTTTTTGAACCTTTTGAGCCATTGAACCATTTAAAATCAATATTGATATAAGTAAATGATGCGAAACTACTTCAGGGGTATAGAATTTAAGTCATAAGTATTTTATGAAGAATTACGCAATGCTGGGATGCTTTTCCATGCCTGCATTGGATTAGTACTGCTGTGCAGAATTCAAGCATGAGATTTTAATTGAGTGAATTAAAAAAGATTTTTTCCCTCATATATCGCATGTTTTAATTTAAAGAAAATGGCAAACATGTTAAATGTAGATCCTTCACACTAATGATAGTGAATTATGATAACAATTTTCCATGACTCTGTAATTCTTCCCAGTGAAAATAGCAATGGTAAATCTTTTATACGGCTAGTAGGGCTTCGAGAAGGGGTTATTTTGCCGGAGAAAATCTCATAAGGATATGGGTGTTGAACATATGAGGAGCAATGAAACAAATGTGTAGACGGCATTTATTTTCGCGAAATACTTGTGAATTCCATTAAAGGTGTTGCAAGATGAGAATGAAAGACATCATGAAAAGAAATAGCATGCCACAGAATAATATTTGTGCAATAAATTTAGAAATTTTTCCCATGATTTCATCTCGTAATTGAATTTTAACGATCCTCCTCTTTGCATGTGAAAAACTTTTCATGAGACTCCAACTAGCATCACTATAAATCTGCGAGGAGATTTTAAGTTCAGCAATTGTGGATATTTGCCCTATGCTCTTCCCTGGTAAACGTGAAACTTTATGAGAGTCTGTCTGCTTTTCTTTTTTTTATCCTATACATTTAGATGCTCTCAAGTCGCTCTGGGGTGTTCACCTAAACTTCGGAGCCATGAAAAATTTGAAATTCTAAGGGTTGACGGGGAATGAGACGTAAATGTTGGAGTCTGAGGAGCTATATTGGAGGCAGAGATTGTACCTCTCTTTGGTAAGTGAATGTGAATAGAATTTCTGAAAAGATTACTGAATAGCCCAAGAGAAATGGTGTTGCCCGATGAAAAGGGTTAAATGTAAGTTTTTGCTTCGTGCTTCTTGTTTCAATTTATACACGTTAGGCAATGCACATCATTTTCAACAACGAAAAGAGTTGTGCCTATCGGTGAAAAAATCTTTTAATAACTTGTTTGTACCCTCTTTGGTTGATGGCCACTTAAAGCTGGCCTTGGAGGTAGGGGGGATATACATTAAGGGTTAGCGAATGCAAGTTCCTTTTTCCTTTGGGAAAGTCTGCATATATATAGCTTTGCTTACCCCATTCTTTATTTCTGCACACTCATTTCCACTCACTCTTCCGCCACATAATTTAATTTTCCCACAACACATCCAGAGAAGACGGAAATGCTGCCATGGTATGATGAATTGAGACTTGATTCTATTGAAAATTTTCAACCATTGTACTGCTTCCTAATTAATTAACTAATATACAAGCACATTTGCCCTGTCAAATTGAATTTTCAAGTTTCAAATCTCAAAATTTCCATCTACATGGTCTAAATGTCCTTTAAGTTATATCTGTATTTAACTCTAGTACAAAATCACCACTGTGGTGAAATTAATGTGAGCAAGATTAGAAAGGCAAGTTGGGAAATTCAAAATTTAAAGTGGACAAATGGGTGTACATATTCAATCAGTTGTTGGAATACTAAATCAAATCCTCCAACAGCAACATATATCTTCAGTTTCTTGTGTAACGAGTAGCAGAACCCCCTACAAACTTTTGGGATTCTCATTCTTGACTCCACACTCTATGTTACTCCTATACAATAATGCACTAGACGGTGAACTTGTGCATTCATGATCATGAAAGCATCCGCAGAATGTTTGTATTGAGAGCCCTTCGACGTGCATGTTTCCGTTGTCTAGTGGTATGTAATGGTATGTTCAAGGAACAGATGAATAGAGACGTAGCTCACCCAGAGAATTAGTCATCCATCCCCCATTTCATATCCAGGGGTTTGGTAACCCACATTTGAGATTAAAAGCATTGTGAATATCACAGTGTAATGCTAAAGGTATACCCCTGGTTCATTCATCGTAGTCAAGTGCTTTTTGTGAAATATGTGAGCAAAAGATGTGCAGGACAGATACTCAACGGAAAATGCAAGATTCAGATATTTTTGCAATCAATGAAAATTTCAATATAAACGGAATAATTGATAGACACTTTTAGTGCAATGAAAACTTCGGTCAAGAATTTGCATTGATGAACCTAATGGGTGAAATGGTTAGAGATGCCTAAGGTGTAATTCGCAAGCTTAGTTGCTTAATAGAACAGCTGTCTTAGTTGTAATGGAAAATTTCGACATTATCAATTTTGCGTGGCTGTCCTTTTTAGGAGATAAGGTCTCCTGCTACACGTTTCAAAACTAGCGTCGAAAAATTCCCTCAGTCTTGAGAACAGCGTTTCCTATATTCTGCTATTTCGTCCGGGTGTGTTATCTCCAGATTCCGTTCATGGAGTTTCCTAGGCATCCTCCTTTCTCTGGAATATGGTAAATGTGTCAAAGTCAGCTCATTCGTCTTGCCCGAATAGAGGTAGTAGTATCAGTTTCTTCATAAAGCTCATCCAGTCCATGGTTTGTTCTTGTTCGGAATACCGTCGTTGCGGGTGACTTTGCACTCGGGGGGTGACTTTGCACTCTGCTGTTCGTGAAAGTTTGAACAATTATAGCACTTATTGATAGTTTTCGCCGATCCGGTCTACCATATCAAAGTATATAGGGATATGTTAAGTACCAAGTAAGGTACAATGATCCTCAAAAGAATTCTTGTAGTTTCAGTAATAGTCAATGAAATCCTAGTATAGGTATTTTGTCAAAAAACGACTCCGCTGAAAAGTTATCTGAAGATGCAATTCCAAAATCGATTTCAGAGAAGTAAATTGTCCAAATCTATTTTAAATTTATCTGGCTAGAATAATCCACTTCGATTTTGTTCATTATTTTTAGTAAATTCCTTTCTTTCATTATAGTCTTCCTAAGAACGCATGATTTATATTATAAAATTGCATATAATGGACTTTCTTAAGCTTTATTATAGAAGTATTTGGCCAAAAATTATCCAATTTTTTTATAACTTAAGATAAAATGACCGAGATCTACAAGATGGTGTGGTCGCCATCTTGATTTGACGATTTTGTCCGCCATTTTGAGTAACTGTCAAAACAAAAAACTTATCCGATTGAGCTGAAATTTTAGTATGTTCTAGCTCATGTCAAGACCTTTTCAGAACATATATAAAATCCGACCTAGGTCAAGCGATTGTCTGGATACTGGGGCTCTAAGTTCAAATTTTTGACATTTTCATTAATACAGAACTACGAAGAGCTTCTTTTATCGAAACCATCATAAAAAAGGGAGTATTATCGTTAGGCGATGAGATCTAAATAACAAACAAAAAGAAAAGTAATGTTTTTCTTTATAACAGCATATTATTTGAAGATCTGAAAAACTTTTGCAAAGATGAAAAAATAAAAAAAATAAATAAATGCACTTTTCATTTATTTTTTTTAATTATGTAAGAGTAAATAAATATATAAAATGAAAGCCTCAACCATTTCTAATGGTTACTGAGGCATTTCGTTTAGGTTTTAAAATTCAGGATTAGAAAATAAAGATCGCCAAAATATGAATATATCAAATTTTTAAACTTTGAGCCTCTGTATCAAAGTAAATACTTGACGTAGACCGGAACATAGATACGTTCTGAAAAGGTATTGATATCAGCTACAACATACTAAAATTTCAACCCAATCGAACCTCTTTTAGATTTTGACAGTTACTCAAAATGGCGGACAGAAACGTCAAATCAAGATAGCGATCATGTCATCTTGTAGATCTCGTGCATCTTACCCTTAGATGTGAAGATCTTCATTGTCGTTTATTATCAGAAATTGTTGATTTTTTAGTATTTATTAAAAAGTGCAAAGTCACCCGCACCTTATCCCACGTGCAAGCCTTTTTTCTTGATTTTTTTAAACATAGTAAAATTTTATAAAATTAATGCTAATGGCACAAAATCCATTCATTAACAACTTAATCCAAATAATTTTACCCATTCATCCCCCTCCTTTCACTTTAAGTATCCACTTTTACAGGGCAAAGTTGAAAAACAGCGAAAAAACGTGCAAAGTCACCCGCAACGACGGTACCTTCCAGTTGCATCATGAAAAGGCCCGAGCTTCGTCAAAGGACTTATTTCTCACAGATCATCAGCTTACTCTCTTTAGAACGGATCAACGGTACTATTTCTGAACTATACATAATAACTTAGTATTATTATAATAACAGTATAGATCCGTAGATCTTTATCTTTGTTAACAGCGAAACGTTTTTTGATTGAATTATCGACGAGAGTACAAAAGTCAAAAAACTCTTCTATATCCGGATGATTGGGACTGAAAATGACAGATAAAACCTACATACGAAGGTGGATTTTTTGTATTTCCAGGATATTTGACAGCAGTCACCGGTATCGAAAAGATGAATGTACTTCTGAAATTGATCAGGTTCAAGATTCTCCACACGACATAGTTGCGGAATCCTTTCTTGGATTTAGTTAGGCCTTGCCCAGTTTTTTTCTTGAGACCCGTTTGCAGCTTGAGGGTACTGCACCCATGGAATCATGTACAGTGAAGCTCACTGAATGTAGTTCAAATACCTTTAGCTCAAGAAAATTTATGGTGATTTGATTGAAAGGGAGATTTGAACTCGAGACACTTATACGGGCTTCAGACCTAAGGCAACCATATGGTTTAACTTCTTAAATTTCTTATTAATTTTTAGAAAATTGGGACTTATGCCCTAGATACACTTACGTCTTAAACCGAGATACGACTTAGTGGGAAATGATGGAAATGTAGTTTAATCATTATTTCTAATATAATAACGCTAAGTCGTCTCTCGGCTAATCCTCAGGTCTTTCGAGGCCCTTAAGATTGGGTCTTTAAGGACAAATGATCAATTACATTATGAAAAACCAATAAATTTATTGGGATTTTGAAACCTACAGAAACTGAGCTTAACCTCTAGTCTGAAGACGGCTTTACATTATATAGAGAGTACTCTACCACTTGACCCAATAATGGGCGCATGGATGAGTTATTGAATTTAGAAAGGGCCTATATACGGAAGAGCTATGGAAATTGTCCTTGATGACGTCTACATCTACGATAATCTAAATGCCAATTAGACGGTTTTGGCTGTTTTCACTTCACTTATTAACTTGGTAGCGAAATCCAGGCAGTGCGGTGGGTAACGTCACTAGTGCTCCTATTGAGGGTTAGTGTACAGCAGAGTACAGTTCTTGGGTTTCTCTTCTTTTAAATTTACATAAATGATCTTTTTCGGTTAAATGTGTCTGGTTAGCATTGTGACGCAGATGATATCGTTCTAGTTTGCAAAGGTGGTACTCGGGACAATGTTTATAGGGCTGTTAATCATGATCTTCATCTGATTAGGGCGTATCCAGTAGACCATCTTATGGCTCTTATAAAGTCAAATTAAGAGCGATTCGTCTTTTTGCCATCTAGATCAAGCGATTTACTATCAATCATATTGTTTGTTATTTTCCCTCGTGCACTGATACCAAGTGTTTGGACACTTGCATCCCCATTCTTTTTGTGTCTGGATAAACCGTGTGCCGTTAATAAGACTCTCATATCATATTGACCAAATAATGTTTTGCGAGCTATCCATTTTTTTGTGGAGTCTAGATTATTTTATGGTTTACTTGGGTGGCACTTATATGGCTATACTTGAACCTTGACTTACTTTGACAAGGCTTCCTGGACCTCAGGATGCTTCATTTAACACTAAACCTGCCGATCGTTTTTGATAGTTTTTCCTAGTGCGCTCGGTCAAATGATAGACCACACTAGGTAAGATTCTTAACAATTTGTTCTTGAAAAAGAAGAAAAAATTAGAATTCAAATAATGAAAAATATAAATACATGCATATCTTAAGAAATTCATAAAGTTTGATAGGGACATAGTATAGTTTAAATATGTGTTAAGGCATAATCACATTGAAAGTCAAATGCTCATCGTTTTTCCTTAATTTACGCATTTTTATTGCAATTTTTACGCAAATTCTCAATTACTGTATTACCTTATCTCATACTCTGTGGCACTAGGTGAAAATAATATGAAAAAATTGAAGAAAAAAAACGAAAGTGCGATAAACAGTGAGTAAAACCTGTACGGCTAATCACTCGTACAGTTTTTTTGCTCACTGTACATATATCGCATTTTCGTGTTATTTCTTCAATTTTGCGTAAGAATTGCAATGAAAATGCGTAAATGAAGAAACAAAAAACGATTACGCTTTGACGGTGACGGTGAGCATTTTTACTGTCAATGTGATTCTGTCCTTAATTTTAAAAAGTTTTTAACCCTTTAACGACGAAATACTTTTTATGGACTGAAAATCAACAATAAAAATTAAACTGAGAATTATAGGGGAATGTTGGCATGGTTCGCACAGAGTGAACCTTCAAACAATGCGAAATTTCTCTTTGTTTGCAAAGAGCTGACCTACCATTTCTCATCTCGTTTCATGAGCCTAATAATGATCTATCTTATAGCTAAGAAATGACGAACTAGCTCTTTGCAAACAAAGAGAAAAATTGCGTTGTTTGAAGGTTCACTCTGTTCGAACCATACCAACATTCCCCTAATCAATGATAGGGGAATGTAAGCATGGTTCGCACAGAGTGAGCCATCAAACAATGCGAATTTTCTCTTTGTTTGCAAAGTGCTGCCCTACCATTTCTCATCTCGTTTCATGAGCTTAATAATGATCTATATTATGGCTATGAAATGACGAATTAGCTCTTTGCAAACAAGGAGAAAATTTGCGTTATTTGAAGGTTCACTCTGTGCGAATCATGCCAACATTCCCCTAAGTCTTGCATCTAATCTTGGAAAGTCCAACAGTGTCTGATTCGTTGTATTTTGTGCTTCTATGAACGATAGGGACAAAAATTGCCCAAAAATTTAAGTAATTTTTCTGAGAATGCCAATGAATAATATTTCTTCGCTTTAATGAAGAATATTACGTATGAGTTTGAGTTATTGTAGTTTTTATTGCTAAAAGGGTTTTGCTTAAAAAATTGAAAGTATAAAAAATAAATAAAATCAATTATGAATTTGATAATTAAAAAAATTCCTCATTTTTGAGCTTAAATATTTACTACATAGCAAAATAGCTAGAGACTTGCAAAAATATTCTAGATTCCTTCAACCTTCTACTTTGCAATTACTTACAAACATGAGAAAAAAAATTACTTTAGGTAGTCAGGAAATATTATTTTCTTTATGGGACACCGGTCTTCCAATCGTCCTTAAAGGGTTAAACCGGTCAATTTGATCAGTCTTGGTAGGTTTAGTGTTAAAAATATTTTTTGGTGTTCAAGTTCAAGAAGATAAATGTAAAATTGAAAATTGATGTTCCTGCCTTTACTCTGGTACTGGGTAACGCTTGCCTCAACAACAAATGCACTACAAGGAACCTTCAGCATCTGAATGGGTTTAGACGTATCGTAGGAATGAAGGATTAGGAATGGAGGGACTATCCACTGAGTTAACAAATTGTTGAACACGACGCAACAATTGCACACAACTTTGAGAGTTAGAAAAAATAAATAAATAAATGGGGAGTTTCTCTCATATCGTTTTGCATTCTAAATAACTTTTTCTGAAAACCGATTTTTTCATCACCTGATTGTATGATATAATTCTGTAATGAAGATTTTGTTAGACATCATGAAAAACTGGTTGAATTTTCCGATTACAGTTTCTAATGTTTGCGTCTGGTCGGAAAAGCTCAGGTTGGTCTACGGTTTTCAGTGTAAATACTAATACCACATATTAATTGTTGCCCAGTGAAGAGATACTGTACATATATATTTTTAATATTAAAAATCATTTTGTGTACCGATGTCAAACATTTACCAAGAGTATATAATACGCAAATAATGAAAGCGCTTGAAATGTAAGCCAAGGGATAGCAGGTGAAAAAACACCACATAGAATAAAATGTAATGCATGGGGAAGGTATGGGACGATAGGAAAAAGCAATCAAGAACGAATACATTTTTCACACAGACCAACTTCCCCGAAAAAAGGGGTTGCATTGAAAGGAGGTCGGTGTGTGTGCTTAAGTACCAGACAGCCCACCCCTTACCGTCTTTTTGTCGTCCGATAAAAAAAAGGGTGAAAGACTCCCCCTTTCAGCGTCTGATAACAGTGGGAAAAAGATTCAGCTATTCAACCTCTTACACTTGAGAAGATTTTTTCTACTCTGCTGGACACTTTAATGAAATGAACATATACTTTGGGAGACTTTAGAAAGTGCTAATCTGCAGCCTTTCTTTTCTGACTGTTTTTATTCTCAAGGAGATGTCTTTCGTTACATTTTCTCTCTCTCTACTGTACTTAAAAGTTATAGTAAATGGAATAAATCTGTGTGGTTGGGATGGATTTATCGATTTTGGCATTAAAGTCCAACTTGTTACGTAAATTGTCTTACTCTAACGATAAATTTCTCCCCAAGTAGAAGATTACCCCAGCACAAACTATTCATTATGTAGCAATTAGATTGACATACATAGATGTATGGATAAGAATATCAATATGTATTAATTTCCAGAGGTAATTTAGTCAATTAGGATTTTCGACATATTACGATAATTATATTCCTAACTTGGTTAAAATCGAATACTGCGGTATTCCATACATTTACCTAAATCTTTACCAAACAGATTCACTAATAATTTCAAAAAACAATTTCCGCCTAATAACCTTGTCAAATGGAGAATCTGAAAATCTCTTTCGTCAATTTGCTCTCGCTCCCTATGCATATTGTAAAATTTATCATGCAACTTATTCATGGTCTACCAGCGTATTTGTATGGGAAAAATTTACTAAAGCTTTAGATATATGATGCACTCACTTCATTTATTAAATATGAATATAGTTGGGAATTTGGGTATGCTTTTGTGTCTAAAGCCATTTTAACAATAAAGCACCACTGTATGGCATAGAATTTTAGAACGCACCCCATGAAAATTCCAACAATATAAAATCACCTAGGTAAAATACCTAAAGCATATTGTGAATACCAAATAGGAGAATTTGTGTGCATAAGGTTAGCTTTTCCAATATAGGTAATGAATAATGTTATTGAGCTTGGATTCATAAAACGCTAACAATATCATTTCGCTTAATAAACAAAAGACAAAACGCAGAAAATATCTGGAAAAAATTCGTATTAGGAATTTATCAATATTTTACATGTGTATGGGTTTATAACCGTTTTAGATACGATTAAAAAATTAGCCTTTTTGTTTCTTGAATTAACTCTTTTAAAGAGGCTATGCAAATTCGAGAACTTTTTTTTTAATATTAATATCTTTCGGTATACTGGGTCATTCTAGCCATTTTATATTTTATTAAGTTTACAAATTTACTATTTAATTTATAATGTGCGTATCGTGAATCATGTCTTTTCGGACGCTTGAACGTTTTGCACCGGGAGAACTCGAACTCACAATAATTGTGATAGTCGAGCTTAAGACCTAACCGTCAAAGGGACGTAAGCTCTTACTAACTAAGGTAAATTCCTTATAGTCAGCCGGTTCTTAAACTCGGCCTGTGGAATTATTTAACCAATTTCTTAACGTTTGATAGTTACTTTCTATGAAATTTTTATTGATTTGAGTCACGTGTTACTGAATTTATTTCTCGCATATTGATCACTAAGCAACCCAAATATTTAGCCGAGTTTCTCGTGCCTGGCTCATCCGCTAGGTCTTCGTGCCTCGTTGTGCCCAGATCGTTGAGCCGCATTCTCCATAACTCAATTTTCGTATTGGGAGTATCTCTCTGGAACTCACTACCAAGAGAGAGAAAACAGCAATTGATCCAAGCCTTTGTAATGTCATGACTGCCTTTCTTCTCTTGCCTTTAATCTTATTTTTCTTTTGCTTTTCTTGACCTTATTGTACTGTCCCCTCCCTGGCTTATACAACCTGAGAAGGAGCATTTCCACCGTTTGGCTCCGGAGTAGGTTAGTCACCAACGCTAAGACGGCGGTGGACGCATTAAACTCTTGTCTGTCATTTTGCCTCTAAGAGACGCACAGTTTCAAAGGCATTTCATTTTTTTCAAATAAATCAATAAATAAATAAATAAATAAATTGCATTATGTATTATAATAGACCTTATAAAATTAGACCGATTAGACCATATTATAGCAAATCTAAGTAAATTGAATAAATAACCTTACTGGCCGAGTTGAGGAACCGGCCAACTATACAGGGTTTTACCTTGCATTATGAGGCACAGAGATTTCAGAGAGCTTTTTAAATTCGGAAACGTTTGTAAAAGGAAACATAAAGTTCGTAATTTAAAAATAAAATACACTGAAATTGATTCCTTAAACATATTATTCGGCAATATCATTCGCATGCAAAATCGATTTTAAAGTTGGATATTCGAGATAAATAATCGCATCAACCAAAGTGATCTCAAAAGTTTACTAAATGGATAAAATTAGTCCGACAAGATTCGTTATCTTCCACATTCAACTCATAATTGAATTTTCAATCAATCCCAGTTGCAAATATTTTAAAGTTGGCTGTAAATAATCTTAGCTATTATAAGCTCATCTTGCTTGTCTTAAGTGAATGTCCTTTCTAATTATTTGAAAATGGAAGAGTTTTAAAATAAATTAAAGTTTATTGAAATTTGGTTAGGAATCACCGGAGATAGAATTTGGTCTGGTATGGCTCGGGTAAGGGTATCAGGATGATTGGGAATGAATGTGGTATAATAATGGTTTTGTTCAGTAATAACCTTTCAAAAAGGGACAAAGCCACTCCAAAGTCAAGCTAAACCTAATCGAAAATCTACCTGGAAACCTAAAGTGAAAGTACACATACTCTCCGCTTTAGCGCTGATTGTTCTGCAATTTCGATTTTCGATATTCTTGACACTTTAATCGTCAGAAATGTCAGCAACAAAGTGTAATCGTTTTCTGGAAAAAGTGAATTTTGTGGAATTTCAGGATGACAGAACGTTTGAATTGCAATTTCTTTAAAATAAATGCCCTTTTGATGTACTTGCTCACCTTGCTCACTTTTGTGTAACTTGTCGGTTTAAACTTTCGACCTTCTAACGGATTTTTAGGTAAGTTTTCTCTGTTATACCTTTGAATCGGTACAGAAAAACCTCAACCGGAGAGGGTTCTTAAATTGGGAAGGTTATTACTGAACCAGATGAATATGTTAATATATGGATTTTAAATTACTCGAATTCCACGAAAGAACAGTTTCGACAATTTTAAACTTATCTAGTATGTGACAGTTACCGTTCAGATATTATGAATCCAACTATCGAAAAGTTGTGTTTATGGAAAATCTAGATGTAGACAACATCTAGAATCTTGTCGGGCCACCACCACCAGTTGTGCCACTATGCCTGTTTTTCAAGTCTTCGGTTATTATTCAGAATATTTCGTAGAAGAACTCGTCTGAAAATTCTTTAAGAACTCGTTAAAATATGCTATGCATCGATGAGTTTTAAAATTTTTTCCGGAAAAGTCCGTTGAAACGAGGATGTTCTGATTCGAAATCTTTTGGATTTTTCGAAGAAGACCTATGTGGACATGTTCAGCGGATGAATGAAGAAAGATTCCCCAGAAAGCCATTGCGAGGAGACCTCGACCTCGGGGCAGATCTAGAACAAGGTGGCTCAAACAAATTCAGGATCTTGCCTTTGGATCGCTTTGGGATTGATCGTGAACGTTTTCCAGAAGTAGCGGAGTATCGACAGGCGTAGGTTGCTAATGTCCATAAGCATACTTATGACTTAAGCTAAGAGACGGCTTAACGTTATTATTTTTCCATCAATTTCTGACTAATACGTCTCACGGCTTAAGCCGAGAAACGGCTTAGTTAGTGTTAAACTGATGGGAATTTAGTCAAATCACTATTATTTTGATTATAATTACGTTAAACCGTCTCTCGGCTTAGGTTGTTCGTGTACCTAAGGCTTAACCTGGATTTCCTGGGCCCGCGGCCCCGATAGGGTAAACTGTTGAAACTTAATGAATAAATGTGTTTTTTAGATTCATCTATAAAAATTCTACCTACAAAAACAAGATTTTACATTTTTTGTGGAAACATTTAGAAAATTGTTAATTTTTATTAAATTGATCTTTAAATGTAAGACTTCCGACTAAATGTTGTGGATTAAAGTGAATAACAGGAGAACCAAAATTTAGAGCAAAAATTGGGAAACTGCTATTTTTTCTTCTTAATTAAATTTATTCGATTGGTACAGCTGTGCAAACTATGAAATTTATAATGCAACATAGAACTTTATAAAGAGACTAAAATTAAAAGGGACAGATAATCCTAACCGGCTTATGTAGGTGAGATTCTTAACGTGAGCTAACTCGGAGTGCAACAAATTCGATTTAGAGCTGAAGTTGGGAGACGCCATTCAGTTATCTTGAATCAAATTCGTGAAATTATACAAGTTTTGTATTTAAACCAAAATATCAAGGATTTGAATGAACTGGCACAAAAGCAATATATGGGTGAAATGTAGACCAGAATGTTCTCTATAATTTTCCCATAGAACATGATCTCATCGATTACTCAGAAGCCAAGATAAGCGAGGTTTTTTGTTTCTTAACTCGTTTTTTCATCCAGAGTGCCCCAAGTAGTCATTTGTTGAACTTCAACTATATCAAAGAATTGTTGTCTTTTGTGGGACTTTCCATTTAAAACCCTATTTTAAGTTTCTTAGTGGAGTAGAGGCAGTCAAATTGGCATCTGAGTGAATTCAAAGCGTTATTATGGGAAAAATCAATTTTTTCACACTTAAACGGCAAAATCGGAGTGATAGCGTAGTCTGAGTGGAAAATGATGTATGGACGAAATGTAGAGACAAATGTCCTCTGCAATTATGTCGAAGTAATCATCAAAATCGGTTCAGCGACAGTCGAGATAATTGAGGTTATGTGATATTGAAATTGGTTTTTCGACTGTGGCGTCCCTGGTGTTGGTCCCACGAAGTTCAAATATTCTAGAAAGTTGTAGCATTTGGTGAGATCTTTCGTTTAAGCCCTCATTCATCAAAATCGGTCACATAGAACCGGAGATATGATTTTTTGAATTTCGTGAACTTTGACCCCTCATATCTCCGGTTCCATTGAAACCACAGCGCACATACGCACCATTTTGGAAACGTCCTAGACTGGACTACAACATACTAAAATTTCATTAACTTGCACAATGCCGTTTTTGAGAAAAGTGACTTTGAATTTCGATGAATTTTGACGCTATCACAGCGCCACCTGTGGTGAATTTTTGAACTTCCATCTGAAAGTGCTCATCGAGACGAAACCAAAAAGGTAAAATTTAGGCCGCTATGTTAATTAGAACCGGAGATAGAGGCCGGTCAATGTTCGAACTTTAACCCCTTATAGCTCGGGTCAGGGGTTTTAGATCGGCTTAAGGTTTTTTTGTTTGATAGGTATAATCAACGGCTACAACATACTAAAATTTCAGCCCGATTGCATAAGGAATTTTTGAGTTATTTAACTTATAAGATTTAAAAATTTTCTTTTTAATAATAGCGCCCCTAGCGGTGGTTTTATGAACTTGCGATGTTAGAAGGGGAAGTGACATTTCACGAGAGCTTTCCAAAAAGCCCTCACTTTTTAAATTCTGATAATTAGAACCGGAGTTATGGCCATTTTAAGAAATTTTTTTTGGACCCTTATAGCTCGGGTCAGGGGGGTCGGGGGACCTTAAGTTTGTTATCGATGGAAAGCTCTAAGGCCCAGCTATAACATACTAAAATTTGAGCCCGCTCGATGCCATAGGGGCTGAGCTATTGAGAAAACAAAAAAAGGGGGGTCTTCAAAATGGCGGAAGGAGGGGTGGGGGGTGGGGGGTCAATGCACCAAGTTGCAATTTTCATACGATATTTAACCTTTGCCGAAAACCGCAAGTCGATATCTTTTTTAGTTTAGGAGCTATTAAGCTCCAAAGAGCGGCCGGACGGCCGGCCGGCCGGGAACGTAACTTAGCCCCCCATATATTCGTGATCAGGAAGTGGCGAAACACATTTTGGCCAAGTTTGAGCGCGATCGGAGGACATGAAATTTTGTTAGGATTATAGTAGGTGAGATTGTTAAGAATCTCACCTAATAATATAGATAATCCAAATATTTATGTAAAATGAAGCATATTTCATTGTTTATTATTAAAATATTTTTAATTTAGTATAATTTTTGCTGAAAAATGTATCTAAATGCTCAAAGTTATTTGCAATATTGTTGATTGTTTTCACGAATTAAAAAGGAAAAGCTCATGACTGAAATAGCAGAATAAATTGGGGAATGGAATGAAAACAATTACATATATTGGATAGCAGTTTTTCAATTTTGAAGTTGTACAGTGAAAAACTTTTTAATTACCTGTCAATGAAACCCGATTTGGCCATTGATCAGGAAAACTTGTACAGGCAGTGAATGCCTCACAATTCACTTAAACTGTATAAAACCTGTAGGATTCCACGATAAGCTCATGTCAAAGTTGGATTTTCTACTCACTGAACGAATAGGGGATGTAAAGAAAAGTTTATTTAGCTTACATTGACTAAAGAAATGGCATTAATTTCATTTCACATCGTCTGTCAGACTTGTTCCTTTTTTTTCGTCTAACATTGTAGTCTGGTATTCAAGAAAAATCAATGAATATTTAATTGGAATTGTGTTTGTGGAAAATTCTTCTTTCCCCCAAAAAAGTTGATGCCTGTGTCCATTTAGTTACATACTTTCTGCTGCTTTCAGACACAGGAAGACCACATTGTGCTTAGTTTCAGACCTTTACTGGATCTAGCCAATACTATCTCACACCAGTCGATGGTCAATGGTGGAAAATCCAACTAGAAACTATATGTAATTGGGTAGCCTGAGTTATGGCCGACGATTTCCGTAATAAATTCTCATGAAAACGACTGGTACCACACAATTATCTGTTATGTGGCTTTCCCGAGAACCCAACCGCGTGCAGACAACATCAACAATAGGTATAAGAGGTGTCTGGGTTTGGATTTTCGGGAGGAAAAGCGGAAGCACTGATAACGGAGCTAGTTATCGAGCACCAATGCCTTGTTAACATTCCGATTATTCACGTAAATTGATTTTGGTCGATTTCCTTCATTTACAATAACACCCTAGCGATAGCTAATTTATGAATTTAAAGATACAGGGAACACACCTGACCATGTAAGCTTTCCACTGCATCTTCCAGGTTAACCCACATTTACATGAAATAAACGGAAAAGGGAGTTATTTTGCTGATATTAAATCTCATTGAAGTGTTATTTACCAATGAAGATGTTTTATTTAAACTGCATTAGGGGGAAGTGGGGCACCTTTGAATTTGGGGCAGCTTTGAAATTGGGATTTTTCTCCTATTAGGTGAGATTCTTAACAATCTCACCTACTATAATCCTAACAAAATTTCATGTCGTCCGATCGACCTCAAATTTGGCCAAAATGTGTTTCAGCACTTCCTGATCACGAATATATATGTGGCTAATTTACGTTCCCGGCCGGCCGGCCGGCCGGCCGGCCGCTCTTTGGAGCTTAATAGCTCCTAAACT
Source organism: Phlebotomus papatasi (assembly GCF_024763615.1). Classification (NCBI taxonomy): domain Eukaryota; kingdom Metazoa; phylum Arthropoda; class Insecta; order Diptera; family Psychodidae; genus Phlebotomus; species Phlebotomus papatasi. Next base: position 53,655,193 of record NC_077224.1, read on the forward strand.
AAAAAAGATATCGACTTGCGGTTTTCGGCAAAGGTTATATATCGGGTGAAAATTGCAACTTGGTGCATAGACCCCCCACCCCTCCTTCCGCCATTTTGAAGACCCCCCTTTTTTTGTTTTCTCAATAGCTCCGCCCCTATGGCATTCAGCGGACTCAAATTTTAGTATGTTATAGCTGGGCCTTAGAGCTTTCCATCAATACCAAACTTAAGGTCCCCCGACGCCCCTGACCCGAGCTATAAGGGTCCAAAAAAAATTTCTTAAAATGGCCATAACTCCGGTTCTAATTGTCAGAATTTAAAAAGTGAGGGCTTTTTGGAAAGCTCTCGTGAAATGCCACTTCCCCTTCTAACATCGCAAGTTCATAAAACCACCGCTAGGGGCGCTTTTTTTAAAAAGAAAATTTTTAAATCTTAAAAGTTAAATAACTCAAAAATTCCATTGTGCATCGGGCTGAAAATTTAGTATGTTGTAGCCGTTGATTATACCTATCAAACAAAAAAAAACCTTAAGTCGATCCATAACCCCTGACCCGAGCTATAAGGGGTCAAAGTTTGAACATTGACCGGCCTCTGTCTCCGGTTCTAATTAACATAGCGACCTAAATTTTACCTTTTTGGTTTCGTCTCGATGAGCACTTTCAGATGGAAGTTCAAAAAGTCACCACAGGTGGCGCTGTGATAGCGTCAAAATTCATCGAAATTCAAAGTCACTTTTCTCAAAAACGGCATTGTGCAAGTTAATGAAATTTTAGTATGTTGTAGTCCAGTCTAGGACGTTTCCAAAATGGTGCGTATGCGCGCTGTGGTTTCAATAGAACCGGAGATATGAGGGGTCAAAGTTCACGAAATTCAAAAAATCATATCTCCGGTTCTATGTGACCGATTTTGATGAATGAGGGCTTAAACGAAAGATCTCACCAAATGCTACAACTTTCTAGAATATTTGAACTTCGTGGGACCAACACCAGGGGCGCCACAGTCGAAAAACCAATTTCAATATCACATAACCTCAATTATCTTGACTGTCGCTGAACCGATTTTGATGATTACTTCGACATAATTGTAGAGCACATTTATCTCTACATTTCGTTCATACATCATTTTCCGCTCAGACTACGCTATCACTCCGATTTTGCCGTTTAAGTGTGAAAAAATTGATTTTTCCAATAATAACGCTTTGAAATCACTCAGATGCCAATTTGACTGCCTCTACTCCACCAAGACACTTAAAATAGGGGTTTAAATGGAAAGTCCCGCAAAATACAACAATTCTTTGATTTAGTTGAAGTTCAACAAATGAACACTTGGGGCACTCTGGATGAAAAAACGAGTTAAGAAACAAAAAACCTCGCTTATCTTGGCTTCTGAGTAATCGATGAGTTCAAGTTCTACGGCAAAATTATAGAGAACATTCTGGTCTACATTTCACCCATATAACACTTTTCTGTCAGTTCATCCAAATCCTTGACATTTTGGTTCAAATACAAAACTTGTATAATTTCACGAATTTGGTTCAAGATAACTGAATGGCGTCTCCCTACTTCAGCATCAAATCGAATTTGCATGCACTCCGAGTTAGCTCACGTTAAGAATCTCACCTACATAAGCCGGTTAGGATTATCTGTCCCTTTTTAAATGAAATTGAGGCATATCATGATGAAATTTTGTTTCTAAATCTGTTTGTGAAGCTAAATTATATCTTGATAAGGCTAAATTACATTTAAAAGAAGAAAAATCCAAATTTCTAAGCTGCCCCACTTCACCTTATGAGTTTACCATTTGAACAATTCATAAACTTATGTGTCTTTGGTTTTGTTATTATTTAGGAAGATTAATTAAATTTATTATTAAAATTGTTTGAATATTAATTTATTGAGAATTGTTCTGTAATTATCCTATGCAATGTGCTTGCTTTTTTGGAATATCCAGCCTAGCGTAATACTTTAGGTGCACTTACGACTTAACCGAGTAATTAATAACGCAATTAATTAAAACTAAACTAATTTGACTAAATTCAAATCAGTTTCCCACTCATTAAAGCGTTTCTCGGCTTTAGCCAAGAGATGGATTAGTCAGAAACTGATGGAAATGTAATCTGATCATTATTTTGGTTATAATTACGTTAAGCCGTCTCTCGGCTTAAGTCGTAAGTGTGTCTACGGCATAATGCAATAATTAAATGCATTATCTATGCTCCTAACGGGTGAAAAATGGTGCACGATATGATCTTTTATTTAAAAGAATTTTCAGGTTCCTGAAAATAATCAATTTATGAAGTACTCACGATTATTAAGATTTAAAAATAATTAATTTTTTTTATAAACAAATAGGGTAAAGTGGTACAAGTTGAACCATGGTACAAGTTGGACAGATCTTTTTTTCTTGATATATTTAGTACTTCATTTTTTTATTTGCATATTTTTAATGCATTAGTTTTATAATTTGGTTCCTTGTGCTTAAAAAAAGGTTTAGTACTGTATTTATCAAGAAAAAATCCTTGTCCAACTTATACCGGCAAATTGTCCGACTTGTAACACTATGCCCAACTTGTATCCCCCCTTTACCCTAAATATGATTTTTTAGTCTAAAAATAATTTTTTTTTTAAATTGTTACGAAAGTTGCATAAATCAACATTTTTTTCATGATTGTGTACTTCTAGTTATAAGAATCTATCTAAGCAACTATACTCTGAATATATCAAGTATCAAAAATATATCAAGCGGAAAATAGACAAAATCTTAAAATCCAAAGAAAAGACTAACCAAGAACAAGAACCTCTGAAGAAGACACGATATGTGTCGAAAGCCTTGGTAAATTGTGTGTTTATTTTTTGGATTACGCTCAACACACCGACGTTCATCGGAAGGACATTCTGTCCTGAAGCAATAAGAGATTTGTCTTTAAAAACCTGTTATTAAGAATGATTCAACGTTATGTTCGTCTACGGACGAAGTATCCGTATCCGTCTGGGGAATTTCTAAAACATATCCAAATTGAAACGCGAAAATGTGTTTAGAAAAGTGGTCCCCCGGGAGTGGAAAAATCGAGGGATTGTTTTATATATTGCTCTCCCTGTGGAGTTCGAGCAGTCAATTACAAAAATCGAGGGTTACAGTACTCACGGTATGCTGGAGAGTCAAATCTCTCGATTTTTCCCAAAAAAATCATGCATCATCTATCAAATTGCAGCTCATATAGTTCCCTAGAAAAGCCACTTATTCATCCCTTTAGTATAGAATTAACATTTATTGATCCAACTTACGAATACAAGTATTTTACAAAGTTATCTTTCACTTTACCGCCCCTTGTTTTTAGTGATGGAGAGAAAGGATCTAATAGACAAATTGGGCACTATATACCAGAACTTATAATGAGAGATTTCCCAAGAAATCCTTATAATATAATAATTAATCCGACTTTTCATAAGAAAGGCTTAAATTTGTTCTTCCTAAATGTTAATGTATACGTAATGATGTGCCTGAAAGTTGTGGTGAATTTTATGGAGTCCTCGAGAAAAGCCACTAATTTGCTGAGAATGAGGGAACAAATGACGAGCTGAAATGGATGGAAAATGTTTGTTGAAAATGATTCGTGTAGTGAAGTAGGATTATGTCATGTAGATGTGATATGTGATACATAATTTATGTATTTGTCTATGGTTTATTTCGAATGGAGACAATCCTGGGTGATTCTAACAGATACAAAACGACGTGATGTGAAGCCGAAAGAAGATACAGTTGATGGCAAAAGTGCCCAATGCTCCTCATCTCCTGGGAACAATAAATCCAAATCAATGGCTGAGGAAGGAGAAAAAAAGCTGATGGTTGATCTCGAGATTTTGTATAGATATTTTCCTTTTTTTCCAATGATTTTTTTTCTGCACAACACCCTCTTCCTGCTCACCTTCTTTTTCTTTTTGGCACATGATAACATGCTTGAAATAAAATCCGTAGTACATGTTCGATATCGATAAAAAAATATTTACCAATCATCGAAAGGAATTCAATCGAAAGAGGATTTGCATTTCATTCGCTTTTTATCCTTGTTCGTGATATTTTCACCACTGCACTGTGCTATTAATTTCTCAAAATAAAAAGAATGTATGGAATTTTTCAAAATACATTGCTTGTGAACATTTATGGATATGCAATCCCCTATTATGCTCCTTTATTGATGGGGAATTCCAAATCAACGTTTTCCAATCTTTTATCCCCAATCGTGTGGAATTTAGAATGAAATAATAAACTTAGCATATTTATTAGCGTATATCAAGAGGAACAAATGCATAAAACAGATTTTGTGAGGAATTTAATAACAAATCATCGATCTTTTACTGCAAAAACATTTGTTTTTTCATGAAAAATTGTCATATTTTTATTTACTTTTTTTTTAGGATGAAACATTCGCACATTTATAAATAAATTATATACCTATAAAAGAACAATAATCATTTACAAAATAATTATTATTTATTCATTTATTTTGATGTACCGGGCTGTTTTTATATTTTGTACATTGCACAATTTACAAATTCATTATTCGGTTTATAATATGTCATGAATAATCTTTCTTCAGACGTTTGAATTATTTGCATCAAGCGGAACTCGATATTATGATTATGACAATCGAGACAGTGGTCTCACCGCTCAAGATTCAATTCAATTTATTGATAAATCGAACTCCCTTATGAATAAAAGTACTAGAACTTACTCATAAAGTTTTGATAAAAAATTGGTAACAATATTAATTACATTTTTGATATTTATGGACACTTTTCCTCTCTTTGCTATTTTAAAAAGAATTAAAAAAAAAAGTTCGTATTGATTACATAATAAACACGGAAAAGCGATGGATAAAAAAAATGTTCGAGAAATTTAAGAGTTCAAGTACTTCCTGAATTTTCTGGAGCAATTTTCAAGAAAATTTGTGCAAGGAAGGAAATTTCCGTGTGCGAAAACTAATGATAATCCCAAATCAGCTTATTGTAGCTGAGATCCTCAATGTGCAATTTTAATTTCAAACTGAAGTTGGGATATTATATTTTCGCAATATTTTCGTGGAATTTGATGTAATTGATTGCTTAGAAGCAGAGATAATTCAAGTTATTTGTTTTTCAACTCATTTTCTGAACAACTTCATTGGATTTTATAAAATTTTCTTTTCCGACCATATTTTATAAGTAGCGTGGACAGGTTCTATTTTAACAAATTTTTACAAAAAATCTATTATTACACTAAAATGACAAATATCGTACAGATGACTTATCGTGCATGTGGGTGACTTTGTACGAAAACTGGGGTGACATGATAACTTATTTCGATAGTATCGACAGTCACATTCTTACTTCTTAGAATGTTACAATAAATGGTCCAACAATGCGTAAAAAATCTGACAGGAACTTAACCAACGAGTTATAGATTTATCGATTCTATCGATTCGATAGCTTCGAGAGTATCGTAAAGTTATCATTCTACCCCTGATGTAAATGTAGGCGATATATATGTATATATATATACTCTTCTACAATTATGCCTAAGTAATTATCAAAAATGTTTATTTTATATGGAAATTGGTTTTTCGACTATGACATCCTAATTGGTTTTTGAGACTAAAGGTTTAGTCCAGTTTCCGAAGGTCTCTAAATCGTAAATGGCAACCAATGTTATTGATTTTTCAGAATCTAGTAGGTCGTGGTCGTTAATTTTTTATAATCCAATCCTAAGTTAAAATTTTTCAAAAGATCTTGATTGATGAGAATTTAGAGCAGTTAAGCCACATGGCTAAGCCTTAAGTGGTCTGTTTAGACTAAAGGTTTAGCCTAGTTTCCAAAGGTCCTAAAGTCCTAAATAGCAAGCAGTTTTATTGGTTTGTCCGAATCTAATAGAAATTATATAAAGTTTACCTTTTAAGGACGTATGGGACACCAATGTCCCAAAAACAAGAACAATTTTTTTGACTATAGAAAGTCATTTTCTTCTCTAAATAGTCCGAAAATATAGCTTTTTTGGGACACAGGTGTCCAATTCGTCCTTAAAGAGTTAGACCATATGGCTAAGCCTTGGTCTGAAGCCCGTATTAGATGTGAAGTCTGTATTAGCGTTAGTTCTATTGTGTTTATTTTGTTTTAGAAAGTTATAGTGGTTGGAAAGATCTTTCTCTTGCGCTGTTACTCTTCCATCTCCATCAAGCAGAATTGAAATAATGATGTTTTGAATTTTGTGAAACTTCATCTCTCATATCTCCGGATCAGGATGAACCACGAATTGGAACAACTCTATGGACAGTTCGACATTGCTGCTTCCATTCGGGCGAAATACCTCAGCCAGTTCGGTTATGGGAACCAAATGTCACTATCAGGACGTCCTCGAAAGGAATGGCAGGAAGTAGTCGAGGAAATGCTTAAACGGCTAGGTCTTTTACGGCTGTTGCGGCAGTATAAGGCAGCCGTTTGAAATCGCGGAGAGTCACGGGGCTGTTCCAAGAGGCCCTGTTCACTGAAGAGATGTAGCGCTACCTAACTCATTTTTTTTCAATACGTTTTTAATGAATTTCATCCATTATAATATTATATTTTAATAGCCAATCCAATGCCTTACATTTCTAGAAACGAACCATGGGTCAAATTCATTAAGAACATAGAAAAAAAATTCTTGTCCGAAGCTTGAGTTCTCCGAAAGTAGCGTGCTTTAAATAAAAATATTTTTGAAAATTATTTGTTAATTTTTACTATTTTTTTTTGCAAGATGTCTTGCATTAGTAACTAATTAACACATGTTGCAAAAGAGGTGAAAACTTTTCAAAAACTCATTTTATTTTGGTGTGACGATGCAAACTTCAGGGTCGATAACGCATGCTTCACTTATTATCTGACATAACACCATTATGACTTATCTTCTCTGATATCTCAACAGTTACGATTTTTTGGAAAATTACTAAGAATTGGATATTAAGGATGAATTATCCTTTAAATTTCTAAAACCCAATAAAATAGTTTATTATTTAGGATTTTGAAACCTTTGACAACTAGGCTAAACCTTCAATCTGAAAATTCCTCTAGTTTGGGAGTACTAAAGCTCGATATACAGACCGGCCGGATGAACGGACGGTCTTGAAAGCTTTTAGCCACCCATATTATTCGCATAATTTGGGCCCGATCGGAGAATATGATATTTTGCTAGAGTTGTAGTAGATGTAGTAGATAAAATAGGTAGTTAAAAATCTCACCTAATTTCCAATTACGATTTTTTTGTATAAGAGAACTTCAGGATAATATTTATAGGAAAGGAGTTTTTCTATCTCGTTTGATCCAGCTTGTTTTGTCGCTATTAGTTTGGAGAAAATTAGTTGAAAGTTAATTAAAAGAAAAGAGCGAGAAAGGTGAAATACAATTTTATTCTACGTTATGCTCCTTTTGAGGAGTTTTGTTTTTAAGTATATTTGCGGTTTGTTAAGATAATAATAGAAAATTGGAAGATGGCAATAATAATCCATCTTCAGTGTGGTTTTAGTTTGTGTTTGAACAAAAGTGAATTGCATGTGAAACAATCTCAGTTTTCAGCATGATCAAACTTTTCCCATTTTCATTGCAAAACCTAATGTGAGTTTCAATGTGCAATGCAATCGAATAGGTGCAGGAAGATGGAATGGGTGGTGTTTCAATGTGAAACACTCTTGGCACTCAAATTGGTGGAACTTGTTGCAAAACTATAAGATTTTCCCACTGTTGCCTTCTTTAGGATAATGCACTCCTACATTTGGTTTCTATTTAATCAGATTATTTGCTAAAGTTTTCACATGAGGTGATGCTCCATGTTGCGAGTTTTGCTCTTTCAAATGGTGTAAGAGAAGTTGTGGGTGATATGTATTCGTAGTATCATTAAGTATATGATGTATTTCTTTCCTAATTAACTGAAATATGCACCTAGGATGCTTCACAATGGCACTATATATCCCAGCAAGAATGCTACGTTGGCTGATGAATAATTAAAGTTTGGGTTTCAAATTATATCATGGTATATAGCACCTCATGTTACATCCCACATACCGAACCCAAGAATAAAGAATATGGGGTATAGTGCTGGGGATTTCTGCCCTAGAAACACGGCAATGAAAAGTTTCTACTAACCACCCTGAGGTCCACACTTAATCTTCTCGACATCAGACCCCATGTCCTTTCCTATGTTGTCCACCTCATTCACTACACGGTAGAATGGATCCAACAGCCCTTCCTCGGCATTTCGATTGTGTCATGTGCATGCCAAACAAGACACATGTACAATGTCCTCTTGGATCCACACTAGCCCTAAGGAAGAGTGGACAATAGCGGACCAGTCAGCCGAATCATGGACATTGTTGACCCCCATAGTATTTACCCGTACTTCAATGTATTCGACAGTTTGTTGACGAATTTTCAGCAGCAGCACAATAAAAGTCGCTCATTCAACAACTCGTTTTCAGTAGTTTTCCCCTGTCTCTTCATTTGTCCAGATAAATAACAAATGTGAAGCAACAATTGAGACAAATTCCAGTTCAAGTATACATCAAAGGTAAAGTACATTGCGAGGGGGTCTCTTTGTACATTTGTCTAACAAACAGGAAAGTTAAAATTTTCAGTCAGGTAAATGAATAATCCGAACATTCTTGCTGTCAAACAATATAAACATGTCGATTAATAAAGGACAATGGGCATAAATCGCATAAATGTACGGGAGCTAGTCCAACCCTTCGCCAGAAATGGGACTAGGCCCATTTTGTAGGTGTTGGTGTATGACTTAAAATTTACCAAGAACAAAGTCAAAAAGGACTGTCAGTCCTTGGGGAATTAACGATATCCTTTGGAAAATTCACAACTTTGACAATTTATTACTCGAAAACGGCTTAACCGATCTTAATGAAATTTGGGACAAAGTCGGTGTATGACTTCAGCTTTAAATAAACTGACTGCTCCATCTGGTAGCTGCTATACAAAATAGCCGAGTTTTAAACGAAAACTTTTTCGTTTAATGTCAAATCACAGGTATTTTCGGAATCCTTGGTTTATCTTGAACATATGACTCGGAGAAACTTATAGTCCATTGCGCTAACTTTTTCAGATATGTTAAAGTAAGAGTTTTTAAGAAATGGTTAGAACAATTTTTATGCAACTTGCTTTTTTAAATAACGGCATATCGTAAGTTCTTGGAGCCAAAGGATGTTTTCTAAAAGAGAACTGAAGTCAAGGAAATATTTTCATAAAAGAAACCGTATCCTTATCCCTTCATTTTTTTTTGTATCCAGATTTTCCTCAAATATCCTCGAATATACTTAATTTCCGATAAAAGTATTGCCTCGATTGCATCTTTTTGTCGTTTTTAGAGAAATGTTCTCCTCAAAAAAGGAGCTAGGATTGCTGAAGTTCATAGAGTTGTAAAGGTACAGTTACTAAAAAAATTAACAAAAGGGTTTAGAGTATAATTAATTAAAACATTTTTTTCTCCGCATTTATTACTCAAAGTATTTAAATAACAGTATCTTTTAGGACCCTGCGATCTTTAGAGTTTTTAACTCTTTTTCAAGGAGAATATTACTGCATTGAAGACATTTCCCTTTTTACAATCCTTTTATTATGAATTTGAAGGATGGTAAAAGATTTATAAGGAAGTTCTGGAAAATTGCAGGGAAAATGAATAGATAAAGATATGGTTTGTTGCAGGAAAATTTTCTTTGAGTCCTTCTTTACAAATTATTCTTAGAAACGACCAATATACGATTAACCGTTATTGTATAAATGTAGTTTTACAAAAAAAAGAACGTTATACAATTCTTATACATATGTTTTATGCTCTAGTGGTTTTCCTACATGCTTTAGGGGTTGGTCCCGGAACAAAAGTTATTACCTTTGCCAATACCTGTTCGATGGTATAGGTCTCATTCGTGGCGAAAGGTTGGACGTTGGACCATTTTGCCCATTGTCCTTTAAATGTAAACACATGCCTTAGAATATTTTTAACATCATATAATTAAAGAGTAAACAATATAAAACATTACACATCATACGTCGTCGGTAGAAACAATTAAATTACTGATATTAGGAGAGTTTTCAAGATGTCAAAAAATAGATGTTTTTCGTGATTATTTTGGAAGACAAAGAAACGACCAAGCTTATTGAAATATTTAATATATTTATAACTAAAGTGATTGCAATTAAGTTATTTTTAGACAAAAAAAATGAATGTTCAGTAGTCTTTTAACTTCTGCAATTTTTTGCAGTATAATTTTAGGGTCCAAATGGCCCAAATATACTTTTTAAAAGAAGGAGTAATAGAATTTTAAAAAAGTGTTAAATAACATTTGGAGTAACTACACTGTGCGACAAAATTTAGGTTTTTGTGGGTGTCTTTTACGAAAGTGCCAAACTTATTAGAGGGCCATTTAAGGGTCTCAAATATGAAATCCGTTTGTCCGGGTCACGTCTATTTTTTTTTAAATATGCATTTTTAGTTTTTTGCTATTTTCTAAAATTCAAAAATTTATATCTCCGGTCCTATTTATCCGGTGGTAGTCAAATAAAGCTAAAATGACGCGTAATTTCATCTTCTATAACTCTTGTGAACATATCAAGAATCTGCGATGAAAATAAAGTATATTTCTTAAAGAATTTTTGAAATAGAGCGCCCAAAATTGTGCATATTTCTGTATTTTTTCCATCTTCTAATAATTCTCCCACTTAAATAGAACATTTTATGAGCCAATTACTATGCCTAAAAGTGAGTGAATTTAATATTCTTTATAATAAACGTATTTTTCATAAATCTGTTCAAATCGGTTATGGTTCGGCTGGTTTGGTAATGAACCAGTTACAAGCCGATGATAAGTAACGTTTATTTAAAAATTAATTGAATTATGTCTAATCTTTTTTGCGTGGGATTTTTTGCGATTTATTAATCAATTAAAATGGATAAACAATTTAAAAATAGATTTGAGGAATAACATCTATTTTTTTTTTTGTAAAAACGTAAAACTAGCGTAAGACTTTCTTAAATAAATTTAAATCTTAGGAAAACGTGTCTTAAGGACTAACATATGTATTGTTATGACGATTATACGCTTATTTCTTAAATTCGAAACTTTAACGTAAAAATAATAGGGGAAAATGCCTATACTTTGTACAATCCCAAGCTTCGTGATGACTACATTTTTTAGGTGTGAATCCTTCTAATCACACCTATTCATATTTTTCTCAATAAATGTGACTCAGTGCACCCATATTAAAAAAAAAATAGGGAAAAGTGTCCAGTTTTTAAAATTGGTAGGGGAAAGTACTGTCTCTTCGAACGTTCATGCTTTCGAATAATGTGTATTTCTTCTCTTTTTCCTAAGAGACTTACACATAATTATCACGTAATTATCAATAATTGGTGATAAGCTAGCTAATGTTTCAGAGAAATATAAAAGTCTCTTAGTCAAAATCAAAGAAAATTCACATTATTCGAAGGTATGAACGATCGAAGGGACAATACCTTCCCTTATATTTCGGAGTCACAGTTATTCAGACCGAAACAGGAAAAATTTAGTCAATACGAAGCATGGAATCGTACGAAGCACCGGTACTTTCCTCTATGAGCAGGACTATCTCGTAATATGCGAATAAGTTTTCTTATACGCTTATTTAGTTGTTTGGGTACATACAGAATATAATTAATCTTAGAAAACTATAAATCGCTGCTCTCTTATTATTAATCGTGTCTTTTAATAAAGTTGCTTCTTCCATGTTCTTCTTTTACGAAGTTTCGTTGTGGTTATCAACGGTGCATAATCAGACCAGTCAGGATCTCGCGGTTTGAACACAGATCCAATGGATCCAATACTATCCGGAAGTCTCAGACCTCTTTTCTCTCACTTCTCTCATTATCTTGTCTTAGTTTTGTATATTAGGGTGCAAAACTTGCTCTGGGAATTTCTCCGATATTCATGAATAAACTATTACATTTATTTATTGATGTGGATTGATCTGGTCATTAAGGAAAGATTCTGCTATCTATAACTTTATCCAATATTCCAAGTTTGTTATTATGTGTTGTCATCGCAAGATATACTGTCAAATCAATAAGAGTAGAGTTACTATTTAGTTATCTATTTAACAATCGTCCATAGGAATGAAAATTGGTAAATAGTGAAACATTATTTTTAAAGAAAAAAAAAATGAGAAGTTATGAACCACATTTTGCATTACATTTACTGATCGCAATTTGAATTTTATACCTACCAAATTATGCTAACTTACTGATAAAAATTGTTTTCCTACATTTATTTGAGCATTTATTAATTTATTAACACTAAATCTATCAAGATTTCGTCAAATTGACCGGTTTAAAAAGTTTTTAATATTAACACATACAGTGGCGGACATAATAATAGAATCAGCTCCGCAAAGACCACTATTTCACTTCCATTTTCAATTTGTTAAAATAATTTTAACATAGGAATGTTCAAATAATTACCTTACGTCAAATAAGTCTTGTTTTGGCCACTAGAGGTCTCTATTTTTCACAGAATACATCAATAGTGAAATTTGGTTTGAACAACACAATAGGACCACTTTTATTTAAATTAAGGAATGTGATCTATAAATTAAATAAGTTTAAATGAAGCCGTATTTGGAATCCATAAATGACAGTTTTCCAGTTTTTTTTGGCCGAAGTGACTTTCAATATTGACGTATTCTCTGTAAAATAGAGCCCTCTAGAGGCTAAAACAACACTTATTCTACGATTCTAATAATTTGAAGATTTCTTCTGCAGAATTATATCAACAAACTGGGAAAATATACAAAAGTTAAAAAAAATATAAGCTCTGCAAAATGAATCTATTATTTTGGCCGCCACTGTATTTAAACAGTACTATATCGCTATCACACTTTATGAATATCGTAATATATGCATATAATATACTTTTCAATGTGTAAATTTTAATTTTTCCTCTTTTCCAAGAAAAATGTGTTAAGTATCTTACCTTACTATGGTATGTCATTTGAGAAAGCGCGGTAGGAAAAAGAGCCAAAAACGGTAATTGCGTTTATTAATAAATAAATAAATTAATTAATTAATATTTTAATTGATTAACCTACTAATTAATATTAAAGTTTAATGAAGAATATAAAAATTTTAACATATTTTAGAATATGTCGAGCTCAAGACAGTAATGCTTGAAGTGTTTAAAAATGAAAATGACAATTATTTTCAGACAAAGTCATATAATTAAAAAAACTTAATGAATTTATACCTGTTTAATTCTTAGTACTTAACTGATGCTACATTTTACATAGAGCAAAAATGAAATAATGTATTGTGCACTCCCACATTTTTCCTGTCAGTCGACAGCATAATTAAAATGTTCTATTATCGGTTTTCACTCGAGGGTAACGTGTCGTAGTTCAAAGTCTATCGTATTTTGTATGTACACGCAATTTCTTTTTTGCCTTTAAAGTTGAGACGGCGAAAGCATCCTCCCCATCTGATTTGATTACGAAGTCATGTCAGTGACTTTTGCTTGATCGATTTTCGTCAATGATGCTAATCTAATGTCACCTGATTAACTTTAATGTCCCTAATTAGCCATAACATTACGCATCATCGGCTTCTTTCTCGTCAATCTTTCTGCATTGGTGAATTTGCTTTCCATTTAGACCCTTTTCCTTTAAAAAAAAAGGACTCAACAGCAGGTCCTTTTTAGCGTGGACAGAAATTCAAAATTTCGCCCTACTCACAGACATATTTTATGCAAAATATTTCCGTGACATTTCATGTATTTTGTAGCACATAGTTTTGGGGAAAAAAGGTCCGAATAGTATAGAGTAAATAAATTACATCCACCACCAGGTGCTTGTGACAGAGATTGTTGAATTTTCCAGGAATTTTTCGGTTGCGTTTTTCAAAGAAATAATTCAGTTACATTGGGTGTCCGATGTCTTTCTATTTTGCACCAAATAAGCTATTATACTCCTGGAAAATATACAAAAGTACAAAATGGAGAATTTGGTGTTTTTGTCAACAGAATTTTACTGAATAAACAATTAACTTTATCCCGCCAATTTTCACTGTGGCCAAAAATGATATATTTCTCACCGGATCAACACGTTAAGGGTAGAGTTTGCTCTCGCAATTTCCCAAAATATAACATAATCTAATTTTAATTATTTTCCTGAAACTTCCATCAAAATTTTAGAAAATCTGGAACAAAACACTCACAGAGGATATATTGCTCTCTATTTTACATGCATTTGCTATTGCATCCTGAATAAATTAGACGTTCGGTACATTGTGGAATATATACAGAGAACTTTTGGGAGATATGATGGTGCATGACAATAACTACACATCTATATTCCATTACGTTTAATTGCAACATTTTCAATACATGATTCAAGATTGCCCATCTTCACAAACTATACACACTGCAAGTTTATTTTCGTATCAATTATTATTCAGTGTCTGTAATATGAATATACAAACGCATTTGCAAGAGTAATTAAGATTTCCTTGCATTAATTACCAATTTTCTCGCAATGTTTTTCTTAATCTATTTAAAAATCTGTTTCTAAAATTTTTTTTAAAGTATACTAACTCTCCTTAACACAACAAAGTATGAATTTCCTATCCTTTGACTAATAATCTTTAAAGAATCGGAAAGTAAACAACAAACCGTTAAATGTTCGAATATGCAACTCCAAAACAAACAATACCATCAAAATATGATTTGCTTATCAAAGGTAATTGCTTTATGGTGCAAAATATCGTGTTCAAAAGTGCAAATATTCTATAAAAGTCCCATTGATTGCGATATTAATTTTTTGTCTACTGGTTTGAAAAAAAAAACAGATTTAAACTGATTTCTGAATTACCACTAAACCAACACAAATTTGCAGAGGATATAATTGAATTTTTGATGAAATGGGGTAGAAATCATTGCAACTTTACGGAATGTTCTAACTCATAAAATAAATATCCAAGCGTAGTTTCGTATTATACTTCTGGGTTAAAACATTTTTGGTCAGTAAAATATTTTATTTTAGTCATAAAAAATATAAATGTGATCATAAATCCCTTTAAATCAAAGTAAAATTGCCAAGATGATTCATAAAATTTTAATTTTCTTTTTTACTAAAAATATTTCATTGAAAATTTTCAATTAATGAATTTCCTTTTATTTACATTAAGAACTGAATTTTATTTCTAATTATCATTTTTACCAAAATACTGGTTAATCTGTTGCTGATATTTCTTTAATGATTTTCCATTGCGCATGTTTAACGGTTTTTCACTAACGATTTCAATCATTACAATCGATTATCCACAAAAATTAGACCCAAACAGCGAAAATGTGATATAAGGTAAAGTGCCATCGAGTCGACCGGTTTCTCGACTCGACCGGTAATAAAATTGTCACTGATTCGTATTTATTTATGGAATAATTGGCCTATTAATGTTAGATAATACGCCAAATATTAGTGCAAATATAAATAAATTGTAAAATAACTCCACCGGTCGAATTGAGGAACCAATCGACTTGAGGGCACTTTACCTTAATTAATTTTTTTTTTATAAAGAATCGTTTTACTACAGCTTGATTTCACCTTATACTTTTCTGGAATTCCAAAGCCTTTGCAGGGAATCCAAATTTTCCCCAATCGATTAATAAATACGCTATCTGTAGCCTGTTTTATATTTGATCTTAAAAACTAGAAACATTTTTATAAAGATACAAAAAGTTGTCCTAGGCAACTTCCAATTAGGATGCAATCCTTATGTTCAGTAAGACCTTTCCCCATTTGAGGGCTTCCTCTGGTTGAGGATTCACTATACTGATTCGAAGTATATCAGAAAGAACTTACCTAAAAACCCGTTGGGAGTTCGAAAATTTAAACTGATAAAAAGGATATCGTCTGACCAAAGAAACGTCAATTAAAGCCTGAATTAATGCTGATGAGTTACAGATATATTTGGTTGGGGATCCATCTGAAATAACTCCTGCCTTTATGCATTTCAATACAAATCTGGCTTGTATAGAAAACTGGGTCACTCTTATTGTCAGTGGAGTATCTTTGAACCCCAAAAAGCCACATGTGCTTATAATCTCCAGGAGACCCTTATCAGGAGCTCCTGTTACTATGGTCAGATGGTTCCGGTATTTGAGCTAACCCGTAATTTGGGAGTTATCTTTAATTTATCCCTTATTATTATTAATCGTATCAGGATATTTGTTACATCGTAATCATTTTATATTGCTGCGTTGTATTCCGTGTTGGAAGAATCTGCTAAGTCTCCATGTGTAGACCAGCCAGGAGCACCTTTCCCGTAGTGAGGATACTTCTTCCATGCCCCCGGAGTTTTTTTTTGGGCAGAGGCGGTGCATTTTATGACGTGAAAATGTCTTTTTCTATACATTCAGTTGTTTGCACCGGGTGGGGCTCGAAATCGCAACTGTGAGAGTAGTCAGGAATCTCATCCGCTCAAGACCCAACGGTTTTGCCTATTTTGTCACTGAGATGCCCCAATTCATCCCAATAATAATCAAATCAACCAACCATCATCAACCAGAGAGTGTACTGTACTCTTTGGTTCGACCCTACCGCGAAATTGCCTCTCGAGATACCTTCTTACTCTTTGTGAGGGCTTTACTTATCCCAATTATCATTTGTGGGGCTCAACTATTTTTTGCACCGGTGTATTACGCTAATAAAATCAGTAGATGTATTTGACAGTTTCATTCGACCGTCGGTCGTATGGAATTCAGCCCTTATTTCGGGCCTACCGCTCAGATCTTACCGATGAGGGCTAAAGTAATGCCTGAAACTGGATGTTAATTAATAGGTCAACGCTGAGTCCCCCTTACCCTGTGTCAGACGGAGACATTCCAGCGAGCACCAAATGCTAATCGATTTCAATTCAGCTAAAAACGTATGTATTTTCAGCTAAATTCAGCTAACCTTAAAACGGCACTCATGACCGTGGTGTCACATATAAGATTAATATTAATATTATGAAAAGCGGGGAAGAGAGGTATATAGTATGCAAAATTTCAAATGGAAAATCACGTGTGTTAGAAAGAGTACACTCTATTGGAGTAATACGATGAGTAAGATATAACTGTTTGTATTAATTGCTTTCTGAATGGTATTACAAGCAATTCTAGCAATTTTCCATGCATGCCAACTGTGATTCGGTCAGTTTTCGAGCATAACGCGTGAGAGAGGCATGATGAAACACTTGCTATCTTTATTTCGCATTCTTGCAGTTCAGAAAGTGTTTTTTAATTAATTTTAATATTAATTTTATATATGTGACATTGTCATGAGGCAGTGCCATTTCCATATATTTGGTTAGAACTTATTATTCGAGAACTGCTGACGGGTCAGCATATTTTTGCTGATCAACTGAGCAGAAATATATTGGATAACGCTGCTTTTTAGCTTAGACTGCCCGTTGGAATTTGATTGAATCAAATTAAACTTCACGGGGCAATAATCTTCCAGATGGACCCCTAAATAAAAAAAAAAAATTAAACTTCAAACGTTCTTACAATCCTGAAATTTCACAAAACTACATAAGAAATCTCTTTTTGCAGTGAGCTTTTACTTACTGTTTGTTGACGATTGGAGTGTCGAAATAGGTTAGGTTTGTTTTGGAGTGGCTTTGTCTCTTATGGTCTCTACACATTTGAGAAATTTATGTCCATTTGAAGCGAACTGCCTACACTTGTGTAGGAAAAACTATCAAGTATGGACTTAAATTTTGGTAGTGTTTAGAGGCCATTAGAGAGCATATAGTTGAAAGAGCTAATTAGGAATTCTATATTTAGGAATTTTTCACTACTGTTTCAGGAGGGAAAGAGGACACGAAGTAACGAAATCTCAAATTATTTTCAGTAATTACTTCTTGCTTAAATCTTGCATTATATTACCTAGTAAATACATTTACGTACTAATTATTTTGAGTAATTGGCTAAAAACCAATTAAATTCAATAGTACTACGAAAACTTCAACAGCAGTTTTGGCAATAAACTTCACATTGCTGCATCTATTGTTCCACTAAAATCAAGAAAATTTTCCTACAAAGAAACATGAGCATTGCAGTCCTAGAGGAAGCCACAGAAAGCTTTCAGTAGACTATTTATGGACTGTGGCCTCATCAGCAAAACATAACATTAATTTTAAAGTACAAGCACGTAATTCCTTATTCGCTATCATGTGAGATCCTTTGAAGAGAAATGCAGGAGAATTCTTAATAATATGTAGCTTATCTACAGTAATCGATAGTTAAAGCTTTAATGAAAGTCACTTAAATTCTTAAGCTTAAAGCTGATATTTTGAATAAAGATTTTAACAATGATAGCATATATTCTCTATTTGTTATTTTCCATTGAAGACTTTAAACCGATTGAAAAGCTATTGGTTGAAATCCAATTGAAATTTGAATATCAAGTTCAAGATTTAGGTATTAAAAGAGCAGATGCTATTGCTGTTTTAATAAAGTAATTGGAAATAGGGGAATGTAGGCATGGTTCGCACATAGTGAACTTTCAAACGATGCGAATTTTCTCTTTATTTGCAAAGAGCTAACCTACAATTTATCATCTCGTTTCATAAGCCTAATAATGATCTATCTTATGGCTCAGAAATGACGAACTAGCTCTTTGCAAACACAGAGGAAATTCGCGTTGTTTGAAGGTTCACTCTGTACGAACCATGACAACATTCCCCTACGGCACTAATAAAACGCAAATATTAAAATCGTTAACATAGTTTTCCATTTTAAAGCCTATAGTACATAAAAACTTAGTTGTGCGATATTCTATTTAAATTACCCAAATAATTTTAAATGATTTCCAAAATGGTTAATTCAATTTGAACTCGAATTGTTTTATTCGTTCAAGTGTTATCTAGTTTATTGAATTATGGATTCACATTTTATGCATTTATTGAAATTGAATTTACAAATTGCATTTCTGTAGTTAGGTAAAGTTGAGTGAACAAGGACTAGTTTTGTATAATCGAATTACAATTTGAAAGAGTTAACAATATTAGGTTTGTTTTAGAAAATTATTTACCTTTTTAAGTATTTGGATACATTAAAATAAATTGACTCAATCGTAGATTTTGCGATAGATTTTTTACAATTTTTAAATTTTATTGAAATTTTAGTTTGTTTTTATTGCTGAAGTTAAAACCTTTTCAATGACAGGTTTCTAATCCAAAATATTTAAAATAAATTAACAATTGATAAGCTTCTACAAGTTTTTGTGCATTGGATTACGTTCAAATTGGATTCTAAGCAGTTATATGCGCTTTTGTTAAACTTGTCACCGTCCTGAAGCTTAAACGGTCATAGATATCAACTTCCAGTTTTCGGAGACACCCAATAAAAAATTATTTCCATCCGTTTTTCCTTCTTCCTCTCACTCCCCTTTATTCCTTGTAAAACGATGTTTTATTTTTGGTTTTTCTCAAAATTGGCCTAAGCTTTTACAGTGATTTTCGGATATATTTAGGAGGAAGATACCTCATACAAACATACCTATCATTTTCCATTTTGACTTATTCAAATTAAAATTTAAACCAATTTGCTTAAATATAATTTTTGTGGAAAGGTCCTGAAATTCTCAACCCCGGGCTGCTTCAGTCTTAATTGATAATAAATTTTCAAAGTAACATTAATTTATTTATTTTTCTCGATAATCAAAATTCTCGATAACTAAATCGTGATCGTCGGATGGGAGGAGATTCAGCAACGTCGGTTTCCATCATTCTTATTAAAATTACAAACTGTCACAAGCACAATTGATATGGCTTTTAATCAATATTACACAATAGTAGTACCAATATAAAAATACTATAACGGAGTATTATACACACATTGAGCACTTTGAAAACAGTTTGAAATTAAACTTTTTCGAAATATGAAAACTACTGCAAAAACTCTTGCAATGATTTGCATGAAAGCTTGCTTTTATCCTTCTCAAGAGCTCACTGAAATTAATCGCAATTGAAGAAATCGTGTCTCATTTCCTGACGTAAAAACTTCGAGTAACAGTTTTCCACTTAAATTAATCTCTCGCTGCTTTTTACTTTTCAATTGTATTACATTTAATATTCAGGTTATATCACTGGAAAAATTTGCAAAATATGCTTTATACTTCAGTGAATCTTTTTTTTTTAATTCTTTTGATTTTGGCTAATGTGCCATTTGTTTTCCGGATTGTGGTCCATCTACAAATAATATAAAGATCTTTTTCTTTCTTTAAATGTTGTAGTTATTCTTAAGAGGGAAGCCTGAATTATAAAGCTAAAACTTGGAACTTTTTCGTGATCTTTTTTTTGGAGGAGAAGGACAGGCCAGTCTTCATGAAATTTTTGGCCTATGTTTATGTATTATTCAAGTGCTTAGAGAAGGTGCTACAAGTGTAAAAACAATTTTTTAACAAAAAGTTTCGAAAAATTATTTTTAAAATAATTTTTTTCTCTGAAGGCCAGTTTAAACACTTTGTCAGCCTTTGCTTTGAACCGAAAGTCTTCAGAAAACTCGGAATTAACAGATTCTGGCTATATTATTACTGATAAAGCTTAAGGTTTCCCATTTGGTGAAGCACTGATAAGCTCTTAACTAACTGAAAGTCATTATATTGATCAACATCTCGGCTCAGGATTCTGTATGTATGGATTTTTATTTTAGAAAAAGAGATTTCAAATGAAAATATCCTCGCAAATGGGTTTTAAAAGTCAATTTCGATATCATCATCAGTTTGATTGTAACAAATTAGGGCAAATTATTTAATATACATATGTATTCAATTAGGAGAATAAATTTAATTGAAGGACAAATTGTGCTTAACACTTTGTTAGTTTCTGTCCCAGCACTGGCTGAGGTATGTTGTTTTTTTGTACTTGTGCTATTAAATCCAAGAATAAGCTAATCAAACATCACTCACGCAAACAAGCAATCAAATACTGAATTTGTTCTCTGACATTCTCCCTCTTTCCTTGTTAAAAATTGCTTCCTCGAATATTCATCTTATTAATTGTGGTAGATTTTTACCCTACCATCAACACTAAGTAATGCTGTTTTCACCAACAAAAATCATATTGAATAAAGCAAAAGTTTTTTATTTTGATTGTTTTTAGGGTGAAAAATAATAAAACAAAAAAAAAATACGAAGCATAAATCGGTCGAAGCTTTTATATCCTTTCCATATCATCCAATAAATTGTTGTTGCTTGTATCAAATACCACAAAATTGATTTCATATAAAATAACAATGAATTTTGTGCAATCACTGAAAGTCGGCAAACCAACATTTTTGAGCCGGAAATGGTGAACACCATTGCAAAATTGATTTTTTGTGTCGTGCAAATCTTCCTTTAATCCCAATGGTTATAGATTAAACTGTTCACGCTGAATTGCATTTCAATCGGGTTGCAATTTATGAATGGACAGGATAATATGCTAAAAATATATAGTGCTTTGTTATTACTGTCTGGTAATATGTTCAATACATTAAACTTAGAAAATATTGGAAGACATTTTTACACTAAACCTACCATGACCCGGCCAAATTGACTGATTTAAAACTTTTTAAAATTAACACATATTTAAACGGTATAATATCGCTATCAAACTTTATAAAAGTCTCAAAATACGAACGTAACATATTTTTCAGTGTTAAAATTTTAATTTTTTCCTGTTTTCCAAGAAAAAATTGTTGAGTATCCTACCTTACCCTGGTCTGTCATTTGACCTAGTGCACTACGAAAAACGACCAAAAACGGTCGGTAGGTTTAGTGTTAAAAGTTAAAGTGGATTTCAAATTTTGTGTTATCAAATAAAAAAAAATATAAAGACAACTTCAGAATTGGTCTTGTAAACTAATAAAATATTATTAATAATGTCTTATATTAATATAATTAGGTTGTCAAATTAATACTATTTTATAAATAAAAAAAATAAAATTCATATTTTGTTGCATAGTTAATTAATATAAGGATAACATGTTGTTGTATTTAAAATACGCATTAATGAAGATATCTAGGCTGTATTTAGTTCATAATCCGTTTGGAAGAAAGAAATAGTTGTGAAATATAAATTCAGCTGCATGAATTGCCTCACTCTTCACTATTTGTTGTTTTTTTCTTATAGTGATAAATATTTTATTTTTCTTTTTTCCCAAAAATCATCGAAATATAAATACATACAGTAGGACCTCGATGGAGTCAACTAATTATTTCCAGGCCTGTTGACTCGATTGTATTCGGTGACTCTAACGGAGTCCGAAAAAAATCAATTGAAATGCGAAATTTTGATATGAAGGGGTATTATTTTATGTTTTTACTAAATAATTGATAAATTTAACACAATAGTAATATATTTTGTTTAATTAACCTATAAAGTCTACACCCTCTTGCCCAAAATAGTCGTATGTTTGGGCAAAAGTTGGAGATTAAGGCATGATTTTACGGAATGTTTATTAGTAAATATCTTAAGAATATATCACTCTCAATGTGGTAATTTTGAAGTTCACTCACGATGTTAAGATAAGGAAATGGTGTCTAAAAAATTAATTTTTTCACTTTTTTTAGAAGAGCTCCGGAAGATGTTTAATTGTTGAAAATTTTGATGCAATGACCGTTATTAATTAGAATTTATTTTAAACTTTTATTGTATGGAAGAAGAGATTGATAGTTGTTCTTTTCGTTATGACATAACTGTGGCTCTAAACTTCAGAAAAAGAGCAATAAAACCAATTTTTCTCATTTTCTTCTTGTTATGTAATATGGATGTTAAATGGTCAGAGATATCGATTTGGAGTCTTTAGATGACCCCCTAATAAGTTAACCTGGGGATTATTATTATGATTCTCATTTCCTCCCTACTCTTCCCCTTCATCTCCAAAATCTTTTTTTTTGTGATTACAGGAAAACTCGTCATACGGGATCATAGGGCTCAATCAAAAAATCTTATAACAAGAGAACTTTCAATCGGTCAACATGCTTAAAATCACGTAAAGAAAATTATTTTTCGAAAATTAATATTTAATATTTTTTTAAATTTTATCATAATATTGTTTTTCTTGCGTAAAAACGTTACATTGATACACCAAAACACTGATTTTAATTTCGAAAAAGTCACACAATGTTATTAGTTCAATAATAATGGAAAAGTTTACTCTATCGAAGTCAATTTGGGTCCAAGTTAACTCTATCGCAGTCTGTAGAGTAAAGAAATAGCTGTTGACTCTATTGGAGATTGACTCTATCGGGGGTTGACTCTATCGAGGTCCCACTGTATATATATTGTTTTACTTCAAAATTTCTTAAATAACTCAAACTCAAACTCAAATATTACTTGTAGAATTAATTTAGAGTTCAATTATGGTGATATAATTAATATTTAGAAATTTCCATAAAAAATCCCTATTTTAACAGTTTAAATCTTTAACAGATCTTGAAAAGAAACTTTAAATTGTTGAATAATTTATAATTTATTTTTACATCAGAAATACAAAATTTGTTGCCTTTGCTTTTGAATGCTTAAAGATTTACTTTAGTATTAAATGAAAAATCAAAAGCACAATAAGCAAATAAGCAAGAAAATCCACCTCAAATGGTAAAAAATAAACCTATTTTTAAAAATGTTCTGTCTATGTACTTGAGGGTATTCAGTTCGATTTGCTAATTACATTTTAACAAAATTTTCAGGACAAAACATTAGCCGTACTCACTATGGCGCTGTTATCTTGTAATATCGTTATATCGTTATCTCGTTATGTTCTCGTAATGTATTTTATAAATGAAAAATTATAACAAGATAACAGATTACGGAGATTACGAGATAACAACGCCATAGTGAGTACGGCTATTATTAATGATATTTTAAATAATTATTAATAATAATAATTATCTTGCAAATTTAAATTTTAATGATAATAGAGATTAATATTCATAGATATTTATTATTAAATTAAATGTTCAATTTGTAAATAATATTATAATGGATGAAATTAATTAAAACATATTGAAAAAAATTAGTTGTTCGAAGCTTGAGCCGTCCGAAGGTAGCGTGCTTTCCCCTACTCTTTATATCTAGAAAAAATCATTTTCTCTACCGGACACCGGTGCGCGGTGTTCCAATCATCCTTAAAAGATTAAATATCACAAAAAAATTGGTAATCTTTGTTATATGTACGATATGAAGCGTAAATAGTTTTTAACTAAGAATTTGTTATGTTTGTTTAATTTTGATACTCAAAGAGTTAAATAGTTTCTCTGGGGTATTGGTTTTTTGAAAATAAACAGCTAATTTCTTAAATTTGTTATATTAATTTTATATTCCAAAATTTAATTTTTTTTTTAAATTATGCACATCTGACGTGTCGTCTTCCTCCTGTTTGAACTTAGTCTTAAAATTTCCTGCTTATTCATTTCATTCAACTGTTTTTGTAAATTGCAAAATTGAGGGAAAACCTCAAAGTTATATGCACAATTTGTATACAGATATTCACAATGTTTAATGAAATACAAAACTGTAAATATTTGCGATTAAAACACATCAAATGCATCAAATAATTCCATGAGATAAATGATATTTGTCTTTATGACCTGCAAAAGTCAACATCAAATACTTATTTAAGTCATTAATATTAACATTACGATATTATTTGTGTTATGAACAATTGAAAAGTGAATTACATCATTTTTAAATATTTCTCAATATTTTTATTGGATTCTATATTTATGAAAGTATAGGTTTTATTATTTAATTTTCATGGTATGAATAAATATCTCTATTCAGTGGGCCTGTGGAGAATTAAAATTAAAATGACATTTACGACATTTACTGTCGATTTTATGCGGAAAAACAATTATTTCATTTACGTCCATTTTAGTGGAAGATTTGCAAATGATACTAGTAGTACTTTGCAAAAATTACCAATGTAATGGTATGACTATAAACAAAAATTGGTAATTATTATTGATTTTATATTAAATTTCAAAACAAAATATCAAAATAGAGATGACAATAAAATTTAATTCAATTCAAAACGAATCTTTTGTTGATATTGTACAGATTCTTTAAAGTAAACTAATAGGGATTCGTTTTGTGAAAAATATAATAAGAACTAGAAAAAATTAAAGAAAAGAAGCCTGAGTTTTTTATTAAGATAAACACTGACTGAGAGAAATCCGAAAAAGTTAAAATAACATTCCGGAAATGTTAATTTTACCCTGCAGTATTGATCCGAAATCGGTGTAAATATTATGCTTTTTAGGTGTATTAGGGGTTAAAGTTATCCTTTTTCATGTTATTTCTACCCTTAAAAAGGTGTAAAATTAACATTAAAAAATGTTGATATATTTTTACACCTAAAAAGTGTTAAAGTTATGAAGAAAAAATGTTAATCGCACCCCCGTTTTTTTCTCAGTGAAAGCACATTAATCCGTTATATATTTAAGTTAAATCGATAAGTAAAACCGGTAAATCAAAAGCAATAAATAGTAAAGTCGCGTTTCCGTATAGGAAACAGTTGTTATATGTAGATCTGATAAGGTTCGGTAAATATTAAAATCTAGATAATCTGGAGAAGCTCGAACTTGTAACGACGATTCTTTTTCCAATTCTTGATAATCTTGATAATCTCTGCAATCAATTTCAAACAGTCACCAAAGCTGAGATGGCTTACAACTCATTTTACATTTAAATTAAAGTTCTATTCTTGCAAATTACCTAGTCTTTTGTTTTTTTTTCTGCATATGTTTTTGTTTCTGTAATTTTCTTATGTTTAAAATTTATGAAAGAAACCTTGGAGTTGTTCTTGTGGAGTTGTAGCACTAATGTTGAAATATCATTCAGAAAAGGAATTTAATAAAGTGAAGCAGAGTGAATATAATTTGTGTTGGGGTGCAAAAAGAGGCAGTAAGGGTAGGCAGAAAGCATAATTAAAACTGTCAACGGTATTTTTGTGCAATTATCCTTTTGTTTCGAGTGGTGTGAGTGTATGCTGTGAGGGGCAAAGTTTGCCATCGTTTGCAAAAATGATTTTATATCATTAAATAAATTGGTTCATTTTCCATACAGCTTCTTTTTGGGTGTTCTTGTTTCCTTGTGGGTTAGCTGGAAAATTACCACAGATTCCAATTCAAAAGTACAACTCTACTCTTTCGTATTCGTGTTTGCAAAACACCCACGTTAGCTGTTTCTGATGGATTAATGCGGTACAATTACATTTTAATTACTGGTAAATTATCATAAATGCATAATAGTGTACTTCTTCACAGCCAAATGACTGCGTGCATAATTAAGACTTGGAGATAGGGATGGTATAATCGTCATTTTACGCTCAAGTACCTCGTAAGTTTCCACTGAGAGTTCAAAATGGGAAGTTACTAGGAGAAACTGTGTGACTTGCAATTTGGTGAAAATGCTCAACTCTATTTCAGTCAATTTTCCGAGAGTCCCTTGTTGGTCTCCTCGTCAGATCCAATCAGTAATTTTCGCGCTGCAATCAAGCCCAAGACAGCACAACCCCAATTGTCCTCTGGGACTTGATTAGGTCTTGCAATGGAGTGGGCTATTGGGTGGCAACTTATGGGCTTTTTATGTCACTTTTATTGCTTTTTCTCGCTCCCTGTTCCCTTAGCAAAGCCCCACCAGTGTGTGCTTTTGGGAAGAAATATACCAACTATTGCACTGCACGAGTAGCAAAATCAATATTATTTTAAGGTTCTTCCCCTTCTATTTTGCCACCGTACACTGCGAATGTAAGCACTAAGGATGCTAAAGGTTTCTAGCTTCCAGTAGCACGTTCTGCACCGGAAGAGGAAATCCACATTGCGGCAATAAGGAAATATCTAGTCCCATTGTTTCCCAGTTGCAAATTTTATGTACAATTTTCCATTATTTTTGCAAACGCTGTAAAAATGAATGCGTTATACACGTGACTTTGATAAAGAATACCCTTTTGGCTTAGTTTAGTTTAATTCACGCTTCAGGCACTAACAATATACAAGTAAAGCCATGTTTTTGTAGTTGAACGTGCGTTGTCGTAGCTGAAATTGCCAAATTCGCATAAAGTGTAGCAATTATGAACTACACATTTTGTATAAATATTCTACTTACTTTAATTAAGAATGTAGTGGGAGGCAGGAAGTTTTAGGCATTTGCATTTTTTTTGTTGAAACTGATTCATCAAACGATCATGAAGCATATTCAATCTATGTCCAGCTAATCACCTTTGGGTATTGGCCATTTGAAAATATTATGCACATTTCCCATCTATATCAAAATTTCATATTTTTTAAAGTCATGCACGTTCGACACTGTTCCTGTTCCACGGCCCCTGCTTAAGATTGTGTAATCTTTATAAAAATTTCCTGTTATAGGCTTCGATTTAAAAGCAAAACGGTAAGAGATATCGTTTGATGGTCTTCAGATTTGTGATAGACAGTTTGCAAAAAATTCTTTGACTTAAAGATAAGAGATAAGGTAAGATCAAGATAAAACACTAAACAGTGCATTTAGCCCGTACACTGAGAAAAAAACGGAGGTGCGATTAACTTTTTAACCTCATAACTTTAACACTCTTTAGGTGTAAAAATATATCAACATTTTTTAATATTAATTTTACACATTTTTAAGGGTAAAATTAACATGAAAAAGGGTAACTTTAACCCCTAATACACCTGAAAAGCATAATATTTACACCGATTTCGGATAAATATTGCAGGGGAAAATTAACATTTACGGAACATTTCAAAAAAAGTTACCGTCGTCGTTGCGGGTGACTTTGCACGTTTTTTCGCTATTTTTCAACTTTACCCTCTAAAAATGGACAGTTAAAGTGAAGGGAGGGGGGTGAATGGATAAAATTATTTGTGTTCAGTTGTTAATGAATGGATTTTGTGCCACTAACATTAATTTTATAAAATTTTACTATGTTAAAAAAAATCAAGAAAAAAGGCTTGCACTTGGGATAAGGTGCGGGTGACTTTGCACTTTTTAATAAATTTTAAAAAATCAACAATTTCTGATAATAAACGACAATGAAGATCTTCACATCTAAGGGTAAGATGCATGAGATCTACAAGATGACGTGGTCGCCATCTTGATTTGACGTTTCTGTCCGCCATTTTGAATAACTGTCAAACCCTAAAACTGGTCCGATTTGGTTGAAATTTTAGTATGTTCTAGCTGATGTCAAGACCTTTCTAAAACGTATCTATGTTCCAGTCTACGTCAGGTATTTACCTTGATACAGAGGCTCAAAGTTTAAAATTTTGTAATACTCATATTTTGGCGCTCTTTATTTTTTAATCTTCAATATTTGAAACCTGAACGAAATGCATCAGTAACCATTAAAAATAGTTGAGTCTTTAATTTTATATATTTATTTACTCTAACATAATTTAAAAAAAAATAAACGAAAAGTGCATTTAATATTTTTTTTATTTTTCATCTTTAGCTTATAGCTCAGGTCAGAGGTATCGGGAGTTTTACGTTTTTTTTTAATCGAACACTTTTAGGCCCAACTATAACATCTTTCTAAAATTTTCTCCTGATTTGAGAGCTTTCTCCGGTTGAGGTTTTTCCTTTACCGATTCGAAGGTATATCAGAGAGAACTTACCTAAAAATCCGTTGGTAAGCAATTTCATGAAAAGTACATTTATCTTAATAAAATGGCAATTCAAACGTTCAATAAATACGTGGCAAGCAAATATGCAAAAGAAAATAAAATTTTAAAAGAAAAAGAAGAAAGAAAGAGTAAAAGCAAAGTATTTAGAAAGAAAAAAATGTCACTGGTCAAGCCCAGTCTGGAAGTGTCTCTGGATTCCCCTTGGTACCGTAAGGCCTCACGGGGTAGAACAATTTTCAGAACTAATACGGAATTTAAACGTAAAGCGGTCTTCAGACTAGAGCTTTAGCCCCGTTCTCGAAGGTTTCAAAATCCTATAAACCGAGCAATTTTATTGCTTTTTGAGAATCTAATAGATCATTCATCTTTAATAATCCAATTCTAAGTAATTTTTTTCCAAAAAATTGTGATCGATAAGGAATTAGAGCAATTAAGCCATATAGCTAATCCTTAGGTCTGAAGTCGGTATAAGGCTTACCTATATAGCTTAACTTCTCAAATTTCTTAACCCTTAATATTTTTTGAAAATGTTGTTTCATATTCAGATTATTAAAGGCAAGCGACCTATTAAATATTCTGAAAAACCAGTATAATTGCTTGTTTTTTTTTTAGGATTTTCAGGCCTTTGGGAACTGGGTAAACGTTTTGCGATGACCTTTTATCTTTTAAGGTTCAGCCATATGGCTTAACTCCTCTAATATCTTATCAAGTTAGATGTTTGAAGTAATTGTGTCAATGATCCATCAAATGATCAAGAATCAGTGAAATTGATTGTATTTTATAATTTTAAAACTATCAGAAACCTGGCTAAATTGAAGTTTGGAACCAGTGTTCCACAGCAGATTGTTAAGAAATTCTATCAAGTCGTACATAGGTGTAAAATTACCAGAATGCTGAACATGGCTCTAACTAAGGCCTACAAAATGTTATAATTGAATTTAATGGTCTCTACACATTGATTGGAAGAAATTTTATAGAGAATACTCTCGAATAGAGAATGCTCTATTCGAGTACCAGGCCGTTTTGCAGAGAAAAAAGACAGAAAAATTGTTAGTGATAATTTTTGTGATTTGTTCATTAATAGTCCCGATCTGTTGTTTCCAATCTGATGACTGTAAATTTAGACAAAAATAGTGACAATATCCAAGATAATAGACTAACCAAGAACCACTGTAGAAGAAACGATATAGTGTCGAAAGCTCTGGAACCTTGAGTGTGTTAATTTTGGATTAAACCACCTCACCAACGCTCACCGGAAGAACAATTTTGTCCTGAAATAGCATAATATAATTATATTAAGCCGTCTGTCGGCTTAAGTCCTAAGTGTGTTGGAGGCATTATGAAAACCCAGATTAAAATTGGTAGAGAAAAATAATGTAGCACGAAGGGTCATTCTTATGATCTGATAATTTTTAATGATATTGAGAAAACACGCAAAAACAACCATTACTTTGCAAATTCACAGCAACAATAATTCTGTCTGCAATTTGCCAATTTAAACCACCATTGAGCACTGAGAAGGGCTCATTTAACACGTAATTTTTTTTAGTGATTTGCAATTAATTTTATGGTTATTCTGGTAAAAATTTACATCCATAGGTACTGACATAATACTCCTAGGATCTTTTTTTATCATTCGCATTTATCTCATGGAAATGATCCTTTCCTATGCGTAATATGCTGTATACGTTTGTTGGTATGGGTAATATCCAAAATTAGATTAAAAATACAAAGAATCCATTTTCTTCTAAAGGTTTTCGTGGTATAAAAAATAGGGAAAAATAATTATAATCTACGTCAATTTCAGCATTGATTGATTTTTCAGGTGAATGTGACATTTTCTTAGCATTTTGATATGCTTTTATTGTTGTAGATACATCAATATCTCTAGAGATATAATATTCTGATAATCTAACGCAAATATTAAATTGCATTTCATGTCACTTTAAATGCAGCTTCAATGTGTCGTGAAGTCAATATGAATGACTTTCGGGAGGTATTTTTAGGAATTAAAAGGTAGGACCAAGAGAATGGAAATTCTGTCATTTTGTCACATGGTACTAGTGGAATATCATAAATACTAAATGGACGGAATTAATTCACTTGTGGGCTGTGCTCACGGTGAATCAATTTCATCACAGGTGATAATAATACCAAAAGCTCACCATGCCACATAAGGTAAGTATATAGTTGAGTATGGTTGATGCTATATGTAGAATTCTCACCTTTTGCCCCAAATACTCCAAGTCGGTCTATTGTTTTCACCAAAATTGTTCCTATGCTGTGGATATAACTTTCCTTCCCATTATTCTCTAAATTAAAGCAGAAGCTCTTGAATTTCCTCGGCTGCCACAGCAACTCCGCAATGTTCCATCGAGGATCTCAACATACTCCAGCAAACGGATGAGAAAGGCATTTTATTGTTGTGATAAACTCACCCTCAATTTTCTTAGTATACGCTCTAAGCATTCTCCCCAGACTTTTCGACCTCAACACTGAACCATGAGCAAAATGTATGTAATGCGATCCAAAGTATATATACATCCTATCCCATGGGTAAATTTTTAAAAATTATTTTCTGCATAGAAATTACTTCATTTCATACAAGATTTATCTCTTTTCATCTTTCCCATCAAATACACAACTCTGTGATTTTCAGGTTGGTCCAGAAATTTAAAGTAACCCATACCCTTTTTATCCACCCACCAGGGAAATTTAACACGGAAATATCATGAAAATTTTGCATCTCAATTTGCAATTCAGTGCAAAATGCAAAAAGGTGTTTGAACATTTTGAAGGAGAGGAAATTTATTTAAAAAATTCACATTCAAGGAAAATTCAATTATATCAATAATTCGATACTCTTGCAAAATCCGAAATGCAAAATGCAGCATTTTGTATATGCAATTAAAGGTACACCTACGCCAGTATAGCTCTCTGGTATCATAGAAATTGTTACACGTTCTTTTTTTTTATTAACGAGCAAAATAAATATTGATGTTGCACCTGAATTCATTGTTGTTTAGCTTTATCTGCAATTTTCCTAATTGGGCTAGTTTCTGGAAGGATGATAAATTTACACGAAAAAAACTGTAACATTATACAAGCTCAGCAATTTGCTGCCAATCCTTGTTGTCTAAAATTAGAATTCTCGTCACCTGAATCACTTCCTTTTCCCTCCAAATTTCGTACCTCCTTCGCGACTCCATTTCAGTAAGCACAATAATTGTGCAAGGCGTGTAAGAGTGTTATTGATAAGCCTAGTTCTGATTATACTACATGGGATTTTTAATGAGACCTTGTTGGAAAATTTTGCAAATTTTAAACGGAGCTGAATTACCTAAACGTAATATTAAGAGGTTTAGCTATACAGTAGACTCTCGCTAATTCGGCTCTTTTAAGATCGGGCTACTTTTTAATTCGGGCAGCGGTTACATTTGAAAAAAGTTTGTTGTTATTTTTCAAGTGTGATTATGATTATCAAATGAATCAAATATGCTCAAATTTGGCATGGTTTGTCTTAGTTTTGATGTGATTTTGCATTATTGAGGGATTTTCATGCAATTTACGATATATATCAGTGTGTAAACTCAATATCTATATGCACATGAATAAAAAATCGTTGCATTTCAAAAAGTTTATCGCCCGAATTTCTGTCTAATTCGGCTGATATTTCGGTCCCATATGCCCGAATTTGAGAGAGTCTACTGTATTTGTATTTGGATGTAATTATAGTACAGGAAAAGCAAGGGAAGAAGAGCATTTGATTTGTTTTCCACAACGAAATTTTGTATGTAGAAAAATTTAGAATAGGCGAACTGGAGGTAAAGAATCTTGAATAAATGTCAATTAGTGCAATTTTCCCACTTTTTTACACCACCTTACCATTTTCGACATTTTTTTTTTGAAAAAAAGTCGGAAAATTCAATAAGAGCTGTAAGTCTCAATATATATTCTACTGGTCAAACTCAAGGGGTTACGTGGGTCTCACAGACTGAAAAAACAGCATATTTCTTTATATCTTTTTACGACAAAATAAAAAGAATAATTCGAGCTCTTACGCATAAAAATAGCGCAACATTTTAACTATATTTTCTGAAATTTTCATTTAAAATTTTAAAATTCAGCCGTTGGTACCTGATTTTTGAAGATCTTTTTGGTAAATACATGTACTGAGAAAAAAAACGGGGGTGCGATTAACTTTTTTTCCTCATAACTTTAACACTTTTTGGCTGTAAAAATATATCAACATTTTGTAATGTTAATTTTACACCTTTATAAGGGTAAAATTAACATGATAAAGGGTAACTTTAACCCCTTAAACACCTAAAAAGGGTAATATTTACACCGATTTCGGATCAATATTGCAGGGTAAAATAAACATTTCCGCAATGTTATTTTAACTTTTTCGGATTTCTCTCAGTTCTTTTCTGGTGACAAGATTTCTCAGAGTATTTTCGTCTGACGTCAAAAATCTAAATATTTCCTGTTAGCTAAAGAGATAAACTCGTATTTGAACAATAGATTTTTTGATGTTTTGATTAGATGAACTTATTTTAGAAGTCAAAACGTAGTGTGAAATACACAGTAAATTCTTTTTTTTTTGTATAAAATTCTGCTAAAAATGCAAATTTCTTTAAAAAGAATGTACTGTTCAAGTATGAGTTTAGCTCATGAGCTAACAGGAAATATTTAGTTTTTTGACGTCAGTTGAATATGTATACTCTGAGAAATCTTGCCCATGGAAAAGTATGTATTTTCCGAAAAGGTTTTCGAAAATCAAGTTCCAACGGCTGAATTTTTAAGATTTTTTAATGAAAATTTCAAATGCAGAAAATATATATATATTTTCAAAATATAGTTTGAGTTATACTTTTATATGCTTAAAAACTTAAATAAACATAATAATTTAGTATGTTGAAACAAAAATTAGAGAAAATATGGTATTTCCCAGTATTTTTGACCCACGTAACTTTCTTAACAGGTAGCATAGTATATACAGTTTCCTGACTATCTGCCACCCCCTCTCAAATTTCCACCTCTCACTCCCTGAGGACCACTTTTCTCAACATAGTATCTCTACATTTCAGACGATTTCTGAAAAATGATGTCACGCTGTTTATCCGTCTGGCCGTTACCGCAGAGTATTTAACTAGGAGGCATTTTCAATTTTTGCATATTTTTTCTTTATTTATTTATTTATTTAATTTTGAAAAGAGTAGGATAAAACCTTTCTGTTACTATAGCAGTGCCCATGTCCTATGTTCACAAAATTATTAATTTCGCAACGCTTCTCATTTGAATTCTACAATAGATTTGATGATTACATCAAAAAGAAACTTTTCAGGTTTCCATATTTTCAACAATTTCTGAACCAATGCAGTTCTCTATTGAAGTAACATAATTATGATAATTGACTAGTAGTTTCATGATTATAATATGATTGGGTAGATTTTAAGATAGTTCTGACACAGTTGCTTTATGTTCTGAAGGTGAGAGTGAAGCAGTTTCACATAAGCTTATTGGGAAGTTTTCTGTAGCCAATAATTAACTATTATTATTAAAAGCAACTTCAAATATTCAACGAAAATGTTTTGCTATCCGTTTCAGTCGATTCATTTTGCAATTTCAAAACTATTTCCTAACATTTTATTTAAAACAAAATTAAAAAATATTCTTTTATTTTATGAGTTATTTTATTTTGCTAATTTCATTGTAATAATGATTTTTCAAAATATTTTCTGCAAAATATTCTATATTTTTGGCAGTATTATGATAATTCATGATCATAAAGTATTACTGAAAAGACTGATATTCTGAAAAAGAGAAGTTCTAAAGAATTGTATTTATTTTTCAATCTTCAGAAATTGTTTAGTAGTGTCTAAGCTTATTTATTTAAAGATTAAATAATCAAAATTGAGTAGGGGAAGGTGGAGCTACTTTGAAGTGTGGGGTTACATTGATATATGATTTTTTTCGTATTTTTCTAAAAGAAACTAAGCTTTAAAGTAATGTAATTTAGATAGATAAAATTATTATGAAATTAAATAAAATATTTGTGGACCTACTGCTCAAAATAGCCCTACCACCCCGTAATTGATAACGAAGTATGACAATATCTAAAGGTTTCTTTTTTTATCCCCCCTTACCCTTGATACAGGTCTGAATCCTCTAAAGGTTTCCTATTTATAAAAAAAAAATATTATCAAAATTCTGTAATGAAATCCTTGCTCGATTATTTTCTTGTGTTTAATCGCCTTAAAAGGCCACAAAAAACTGATTTAAATCAATTCTTGTATCTCAAGTTTTAAATAAATACAATTTTTTATTTCTTTAAAATTTAATTTAATTCAATCTAACGACCTCAAAATCTAATATTCCACTTATAGAGTTGAAACTATCCCAACCTCCCCTAACTAGAATTTCTCCATTTATTATCTTATAAACTTGAATTATATTATTAGATTGTTATATGTATTGAAAGGTATATATATATACATCCCAAAACAAAATTTCAGTATTTGTGTTTTTGAGTTTCTTAAAGCTTTTTTTTTTAAATGAAAGACAACACGAACATTTTGATTTTTAGGGAGTGTAAAAAAGATGATTAGATTTCATAGGTACACCTACTGACTGGATTAACAATTGTCAAATGCTTCGTTTGTTCTACAAAATAGAAATTGATACGTTTGAAATTAAATATATATTTTAGCCATTTTAGCCATTGAAATTGATATGTGGTAAAATTTGTAACGACTTTTACTTCTGATATCGAATTAACAGTTCCTAAAAATACTTTAGCAAAGTTTGAGATCCTTGTAAAAGAATGAAATTTCGTGATAATTAAATTAAGTGTGATTATACGGAATCTCATCTAAATAACGGATAGATGGAATGGTTATAAGAAGAATGTGACATTCTGATACTACTTTAAAGAACGATATCATATCGTTATGATAAAATTTGACAACCTCGGGGGTTTTCTTTTCTCAATGAGATTGCTCTCCGGGAATACCAGCAATTCAGCACACGACTCATCATACAAAAAAACCTTTTTAGGGCTCTCTACCAGTCTTCCCACTCGCTTTTTATTTTTATTAGTTCAATCTCTTCAAAACTAAGTGCGAGGTGGATTTTTTTCCATTCAGCTGAAGATGGAGTAGCTCTTTTTCTTGAGAGCAAATCAATCCTCTTGAAGGAAGGTGGCTTTTTTCAGCACCAAGTTTCTCACTCATCATCTACCCTTGTCAAAGCTCTTCACCAGATCTCACCAATTATCCCCTATTTAGAGATAAGTGTCTCTATTTTATGTACTTATTGATTGGATAAATTTAATTGAGATTTAAGAAAAACTTTAGTATAGAGAAACTTCATGATACAAACACTAAGAAAATTTCCTAATACAAGTATCAGAAAGTTTTGGAATTTATGTTAAAATTAAGTTTTTTTCTTTTCTGAATCAATGTGAAATTGTATACGGTATAAATATATTTTAATTGATTAAAAAACAGATACTTTAAGAATTGAATTCGTAAATTTACTACTGATTTGAAATTAAAAATGGACAACATATTGATCTGTGAAAATCACTTTTCAGTAAATTTATTAATTAAATTTAAAAAGAGAATACATCAGTAATTATTTAGGATAAATACTAAGAAAATTGGTAAGCAATGGAATACTATTGGCAAAAGGAAAATTAAGAAAAAGTATGCCGCTGGCACATCTTTTACGATCTGTAAAATTTCATTAAATCAAAATTCGCGTCCCTATCTTCCTCAAGACATTCACATAAGTCTGTCACATTCTTTCGGAAACAAAATTCGGCTGAATTGAATTAAATTTATTGTGATGTTCAAAGGAAGAAAAAGAATGAGAAGGAGTGGGACAGACATATGATAAAGTTTGAGAAAGAAAGGGATGTGAATTTTGACTTTATGAAATTTGCCTGATCTAAAAGGTGTGCAGGAATTACTATGGCTCCGGCACACTTTTAGATCAGGAAAATTTCATGAAGCCCAAATTCGCAACCTTTTCTTTCTCTTCTTATTATTATTTCAAACATCACAATAAATTAAATTTAGCTCAAGCAAATTTGGAGTGCGAGAAAATGGGATATACATATGCAAAACGTTTGAGTAAGAAAGGGATGTGAATTTTGATTTCATGAAATTTTCCTGATCTAAAAGATGTGCCAGAGCCATTATAAACTATTGTAATTTAACTAGCAAAAATGGATGTTTTACTTACCAAAATTGATTTTTTATTGAGAATTTTGATTTCTTTACTAATCAATTTGACTCTTTTTCTCACCAAGTATACTAATTTACTGATCAAAAATGATTTTACCCATAATTAGCGGTGCTATTATTATATTACTGTCGCTGTCTTTTTCAAGGGAGCTTCATCAAAATGCACATTACTACATATTTCTCTATAAAATATGCTTTTTATGTTATATCACTTTAAAGAAAATGCATAAAAATGTAAAAAATATTAAATATGACAGGAAAATTCGCGTAATGCTCGAACTCTAACGAGTACCAAAACTCTATAAATTTTTCTTAGCAATTTTTTTTTAAGTTCAATATTCTTTAGGGCCATGGATGAAATTGAGCAAATAATGGTAATACTTTTCCACTTTTTTTTGTCGCATTTTCATGGAGTTCCATTTATATCCCAATGAATGTCACTGTGAGAAAGTATATGTGGTGATAAAGAGTGGCAAATGGCATTGCCCAAACACCCACTTTTGCCATCTTACCTTAGAAAATGAGACACATTCACGCACTCAAGTGCATTTTCTTCGCGACTACTTGTGATACCAACACTCCAATGGGGTGGCTCTTTATGGTTACTCTTGCTACCATAAAAATTTATATGGCGCTTAAATTGAACGGAACAAAATCATAAAAGTCAAATGAAGAATATTGGGAAGGATGCTCAAGGAGCAACGCCACTCTATTTACGTCCATCCCAAGTCGTCTTACGAAAATTTATTGTCAATGAAATTATTGTGGACTAGATTAGTGGTGTAGTCCATGTAAATCCTGTGTGAGGCAATTACCGCAAAATTGCAAACATCTTCATCATTATGCGGTTTAAATTGAAACAGTTAATGTCCGTTGCAATTTGACGTTGAAATTACGAGAGATTCAGCAAAACATTCCAGAATATTGTTGTTCTATAATGTGATTATAGGAAAAAGTGACAAAATAATTACATTAAGACTACGACAAACTTCTCGACTGTTATTGTTCCATTAGAATTCTCGCTGGAAAGAACATCTGTGGGATTTTCTTCAGAAGCTTTGGCCGCAGAAGTCGTCTTGCACAAATTGATTTTTCTCGTTTTTGGGAAAAAGTATACGTGCTTTTGAGACATTCATAAATGAAAGGACAAAAAAAATCCAAATATACTCATGGAAAGTATGTTTTATTTGGTCGTCGAACAGTGTAACTCATAAGATTGAATTGTAAGAACAAACACAACATGAGATGCCAAAGTATGGAGTCAAAAGGAATTGTGTGTATTTTGTGAAATTGCAGAAGAATAAAAGATAGAACTGTTTATTTGATCAGTGCACGTTCGCATTGCAGAAGCCACATGGGTTACGGCATTTTCTGAAAAGATTATTAGTTTTTCCATTCGAATATTTTTCAACAAATGGTTGACAACCCAAGTACGAGACCAGACACATATTATTGTCTTCATGTTCAACATTGAACATTTTCATTCAATTTACTCACACAAAAACTCAATAATCTCTCTTTAAATTGCTTTGAGAATCAGAAAACATAAATTTCCTCTACATAATTCTAGGGGATTTTATTGTTTTGCCAGAAGTATGTATACAATCTAGCACAAAAATTCTACACTTACATTGTTTACGTGATATTTCAGTGGTGCTTCTTGTCCAACGGAGCAAAAGCAACATAATTTACTTACATAAGAGCTTGGTTAGTGCTTCTGATTCTCTTGAATAGAACATCTGAATGAGATAGAATTTTGATGGTGATGGAATAGATCGGAAACTCTATATTTTTGCAGTGAAAAACATTTTCAAATTTGAAAATTCCATTAAACTCATGAATTCGAGCATTTTATGCTGTTTTTGTACTAACTTCTCCATGTTCGAAACAAATAGATCCGATTATAACCGTGCTATCACGCTAGAAAATTTCACATGATTTTTTACTGGGCAATCTTACAGAAAGAGAACTATATATAAATCAGTTTTTTTCTATTTGTTACAGTTCTGGACTTTAAACAATAAGAGATATCATCCTCTAGTTTTCGATGACCTCATTTCGATTTTATTTCTCAACAAACCGTGTTATTTTAAGGTTTTCCTTGAAAACGGTTCCAGCGAATTCTTTTATTTTTGGATATGTTTTGAAGGTAGCTATTTCGAACATTTAGTTTATTAAACCACCTTTGAACGAAAAATATTTTAACATTTTCCGAAAGTCTATTTTCAAAAGCCTTTAACCACTTCGGAGGGCATATTTTTCAATCAATTTACTTAAAATTGCATATTTTTGGTAAAGTTTAAAAATTTCTAAAATGAGAGCACTAGACTCAAAATCGGAAATCGTTGAGTTCGAGGATTTCACAAAGCAAATATACCGTCCCGGGTCCCGGTCAAAATCCCGAAAGCCATAACCCCGAAAGTCAAAATCCCGAACGCCAAAATCCCGAAAGCAAAAATCTCAAAAGCCAAAATCCTGAACGCCAAAATCCCGAATTCTTAAAAGTGTCATAGCTACTACCACGATTGCATCCGCGCTTGCTATAGGCAGAGGGAAATCTTCTGTGCCTTGGGAAATTATTTTAAACATTTTCCTCCATATAATTTCACCCCTTTCAGGATTTTGAATATGCGGGATTTTGGCTTTCGGGACTTTGGCCTTTTCGGGAATTTTGGTGTTCAGGATTTTGGTTTTCGGGATTTTGGCTTTCGGGATTTTGACTGCCACTGACTCTTCCATCTCTTTTAACTTAAGTTAAGCCCATTAAAATATTCGCAATTAAAACAATTTTATTTCAAAATAGTGGATAAGTGACAAACTTGTTGGAAGGTGTCTCGGTCAAAATACTGAAAGCCAAAACCCCGAAAGTCCAAATCTAGAACACTAAAATTAAAAAAAAAAACAAAATCCCTAATTGGTCAAAATCTCTAAAAACCAAATTCTCGAATAGGCCCAGAATCCTGAAAAGGTCAAAATCCCAAAAAGTCAAAATCTCGAAAAACCAAAATCCCAAATGAGCCAAAATCTCGATTGTCAAAATCTCAAAAATCAAAATCTTGAAATCTTAAAAGTGTCATAGCCAACTCCTATAATTGTAACCTCGCTTATTGGAGACACAGGAAAAATTTCAGCGTTTTGGGAAATTATTCTACACATTACCTTCATATAATTTTGTACCTTTCAGGATTTTTACTATTCAGGCTTTTGGATTTCAAGATTTTGGATTTCGGGATTTTGACTTTTCAGGATCTTGACCCATTCGGAATTTCGATCCATTCGGGATTTTAGCATACAAGATTTCGACCTGTTCGGGATTTAGACTCTTCAGGATTTTGGAAATTCGGAATTTTAACCCTTTCGGGTTTTCGACTCATTCGAGATTTTAGCTTTCGGGATTTCAACCTAATCAGGATATTATTTCTTCGGGATTATGGCTTCCGCAATTTTTGCGGCATCGGTTAAAAGTATAGGCTCAGATAGACTTTGGTTAAACTTGGAGAATAATCCAGCTAATTTAATCAATTTCCACTATCGAATATTTATTTATTTATTTTTATTTATTATTATAAAACTATATTCATGTAGTATTATAAACTAAATAAGTAAAGAGAATTGTTATGCTACAAGGACTACCCTATATAGCAATGTGAAATGTTCATTAAATAAAGTTTGAGAAGGGCGTGATAATAATTTTCAATTTCTCAAATTTCACCCACATGACAATCCACTAACTCATCGCGTGAACTTTCTTTACTTTCCAAATACAATCAGTGCTATTTCCTGGGATGAATTTTACTCTTTGAGTATTGAATTGAATCAGGCAATTTAATTTTCAAGGATTTTAATTGACTCTGCTGGGTTAAATTATTTGCTGTTGTACCAGGAGAAAATATCTCTGACACTTTCAACCGCACACGTACCCGGCGTATCTCTTGGGGTGGCCTCGAGCTCTTGGTATTCTAAATTAAACAAAACTTTCTCCACATCCCATTCCCTTAAATGTGATACTTCCTGCATGCCCCATCCAAATGCCACGCACTGCGCCCTTATCATTGGCAATGATGTGTGGCACATAACGAGAATCGCAGCTTTTCCACACTCTTTCCCATCCAGCCCTAGTAACAGGGGGCCAGGAAGGAAGAACTTAAAATTCCCAGAATCTTCTGTGCTAGAAATTTATGAGTTTTACTCATTTGTGACTAAACACCCTCAGCCCCTAAAATGAGGGCGTGATGCTTGGAAAATATAATTTCATTCGCGCGAGGATTACTTTTGGTGTTTTCCACCGTTTTATACCAGAATGAAGGAGTCTCATCAAAAATTCTAACACTTCAGACAGGCATAATTCACGCCTCGCTTTAGCATTCTCCATGCAAATATACTGTGTCAGGAATTGATTCAACACTGAATCACGCCACATTTAATCCTCATCACATTTTACACAGTGCTGCCAGAATTATGTTTGCAGTGATGAGAAATTGACACAAATCTTTAATACATTTTTGTCTGAAATCGAATTAAAAACGCACGTGTAAGCGTTGATAGATCTTTATAAATTTATAAGAGATGTGATTTATGATGGGGACCTGAGCTTTGAACATAAAGTCCCGAACTTTACTGAAAAAGAACTATTATAAAATCATTTTATCCTAAAATAATAAAATCGGACATAGGGCATAATCTGAGCGAAAAATGATGTATGGACGAATTGGGTTAGGTTTCGGTCGCAGGATTTTGGATATTGGGGATCTTGGCCCATTCGGGATGTTGACCGACACCGGGATGAAATATAGACATAAATGTCTCCTACAATTATGCTGAAGTAATCATCAAAATCGATTAATTGAGAATAGAAATATGTGAGGCTATCGTTTATGAAAGTTGGTTTTTCGAAAGTCGCAAGCCTAGTGCCGGTCCTAAAATTAAATAAATCGTAAAATACATGAAATATATAAATAAAAACATGATATTTTAATTTCATGGACGTTGTTGTCCCCTATATTCCTGCCGTATTGAAAACAAAAGAACTCATTCGTTTTTTTGAAACTTTATATCGTAGTCAGAACTTGATCATCTCGTTCCTTGGAAATTACTAGCGGTCAACTCACTTTCAAGTCAAGTTTTTCAAAATTTTAATCTTTTTGATTACTTGCATAATTTTGTTTGAAGTAAAGGGGCACAAAATATATTTATCGTTCAAATTTTTGTGAAACAGGGGACTAACTCAAGCATGTTGATCCCTTGTCATTCTAATTTCAGCAAAATTTGTACATCATTTAGAACGACAAGGAGCTAACTCATTAAAAAACATATTATGAAAGGTAAAAATATAAAAGT
Source organism: Phlebotomus papatasi (assembly GCF_024763615.1). Classification (NCBI taxonomy): domain Eukaryota; kingdom Metazoa; phylum Arthropoda; class Insecta; order Diptera; family Psychodidae; genus Phlebotomus; species Phlebotomus papatasi. The sequence goes on from NC_077224.1 coordinate 53,697,442, forward strand.
TTCGATGTTTATACATATTAGTGCTCATACAAGTAGAAAAGAAATAAATTGTTTTTGTTCAGTCATTAAATTGAGATACTTATTTACACAAAGTTGAATCTTTCATGCAGTCTCTTGAAAAATGGCCGAAAATTAGTCGGCCCCTTGTAATGAGTTCCAATTTTATTGCTTGAAAAACCAGCTGTTTTCCAATTTGTCACAGATCTGGAGATAAACGATAAGAGATATCAACTTCCAGTCTTCGGCAACCCATAACAAAAACATTATTTCCAAATGTTTTTCCTCTTTTTCTAATTTTTTTTTTAACTTTCGGACATATTTTAGGGTAGCTTAAGTGAATATATGGACTTACGACCGAAACAATTTTCGACATTGACTTTTCAGAAGTCAAAGTTTAATCATTCTTGAGAGCCTATTTTTCCAGCGATTTGCTTTAATTTGGAATTTTTTGGGAAGTTCTTGAAATTACCAATCCGGATGCATCAGTCCCAATTGGTAATTAATCGATCAATTACTCGTAATTGATCTATTATTCTTTAATATTTTATTTTTATTTGTCCGAAAGTTTATTACTGGGCAAAAGGTGAAACGGTAAGAGATATCGACTTTCGGTCTTCGGTGACCCCCACCCATAAGTCCGGGAAATCAGTGGCGCAATAGGAAAAGCCGTTGGCTCTTGGGCAAATCGATTCCGGCTCGTCTTACTGTTGTGAGTTCAAGTCCCGCTCGGTGCAAAGATCTGAATGTCTAACTTAGACAATTTTCACATGTAATAGTAATGTAATGTAATGCACCGCCTACGCCCAACAGCTCCAGGAGCACGGAAGAAGCATCCACACAGCGGGGAAGGCGCTCCTGGGCGGTCTACAATGGACTTAGCAGATTCTTCCAACACGGGATATGGACATTGTAAAAAAATGATTACCTTTGTAATGAATATATCTCGACACGATTAATAAATAACCCATAAGTCAATATTATCTCCAGATATTTTTTTCTTTTACCTCACCTCCTGTTACCCCTCTAAAATCATATTTTTTGGTTTATTTCGAAAACCACTCTTATAATTTCTTGTATTTTCAGATAAGTTTTGAGAGTAGTAACCCAGCGAATTTTGAGAGCGATCGAAGAATATGGGATTTTGTTAGTATTACAGAAGTTGAGATTATTAAGAATCTCATTAAATAACACACTTATGAGTGCCTAGGGTGGAATCACCACTTCTCGCCAGTGCCCCACTTTTCGCCACTGTAGCAGGGCTGTTTCCTGAAAGATTCCTCATGGAGACCAAGGCTTATCGGGGCCAATTGCCCGAAAACGACCCAGCTCTGTGCCCCCATTCGAACTCTTATAGGCCATGTTACCGACTGACTATTCTGTTTATTTTCTGCAATAGACCTATAATTTTATTTCTCAAATAAAAGTGAAGAAAATCGTTTAAAGGGAGTAATTATAAGGTGATCATGGGGAAAAGAAATGCTGAATGTATTCTTTTTATTACATTGCCTAAAATAATCGAGTTTGGATCTCTTCAAGTGGCTGGCGAGAAGTGGTTACAAAACTGGCGAAAAGTGGTGAAAAGTGGCGACGAAGTGGTTATTTTTGCATTGTTAATAAAAAATATTTTTTTAAGTAGTCCAGCGTTCAATTCTAAGACTATTGTTTTCACGAATCTAGAGCCAATATATCTAAGTAACTTTGTGTCAAATTTGAGTTATCTTATAATAAGAGTTCAAAAGTTATAATAAAATTAATTCCTCTTTTTCCTAAACATGGCGATAAGTGGTTACTTCACCCTACATAAAATTTTTTTAAACTTAAAAGGAATATAGGGGTTTATTAACACCCTCTGCGTGGAGTATATGCCATAAAAGGCTTCTAGAGAATACTTATGAGAGCAAATTTCCTATTTTATGGAAGAAATAGAATTTCATAGAAGGTGCATTTAGAAGATTTTGTATGGAACGATGTGCATAGAAAATTACAAAAGGAATATTTGAATATGAGAGTAACACTCAAAATTGTATTCATTATGGAGTATTATATAGTATATTTTGTATCACCAATTTTACCATATGAGAAATATAGATATGGGCCTTTTATTAATTACTTGTTCTTCTGAGAACAAGAGGACATTTTAATTTATCTTCCATAGACGAACTCCAGCACAGCTGTTCTCATCATAATGTAAAATCTTCTTCGGTAGACGTTCGAGCTGAAAATTGAAGTAGTAAACTTTTTGTTGTCCTTGTCCAAGACATGAAAACTTTCCAAGCACAATATTTCTACAACCTTGAGCTATTCCACCTTCCTCTCTTCAACCAAAATCACTCGAAACATACAAATTTCCCAAGGAGGGATGTACTTTGGTTCTCCGAAATGACTTCAATATGGAATATGGTAAACAAGATGCTGGCGCTTGTTTAATCTGGGCAATTTTGGAGCTCAGAAAAACCACTCGAATTCCTCTTTTTCCTGGCCTTCATCATTTCGTAACTTTAGGCCAAAGTCAAAGACACGACAACTTTCAGAGGTTGTGGGAACTTTTTTTCTCGAATTTGGATTTCATCGCTTTTTTGACTTGAACATTGTTCCTGGGTGTGAGAGATATTTTGGCTATTTTCCATTCTACAAGTTTTATCTGTGTTGAATCCTGTATCTTTAAAAGTTCCTCTACAACATTTCCACCAAAATTCCCATGTAATGACTCTCATTAAATTCACCTCCCAGAACATTTGGCGATTTACGTGAGAAACATTGTAATTGAATAGAAAAGAATTCCCTGGTCTGGATGTCCTTTCCCATTATTTTGGCCGATTGCGTGAAAAATAATTTAACTTTTCTCCATGCCACAGGAAAAACATCCGGGTAAACAGTTTTCCCGCAAATCTTCTTCAGAGTTCTTATGCAAATGTTTCGTAGGCGGGTACCGCCGAGTTGAGAGGATCGTGGGTTGAAAAACATCCACAAAAATGTCAATTGATTCGACAGCGGACAAACAATCGCGTTTTACAATCTGATGAGTCAATATTTGGAGAAATTTCTCAACCTTTATGTCAACACAGAAGGATACTGTCTTCTTGTTTGGAAGAAGAATGCTTCCAGTGGCATTTTTTTTTTCTATTTTACTTGAGATGGAATTGGAGACATTTCATAGAATATTTTACATCTTAAACAGTTTAGTAAAATTATTATTTTTAGATCAGTTTTTGGATTTGGGAATAATTTGATGCAATGTATATGCAAAGTATATCAAGCAATTCTTCAGAAAATTAATTACTTTACGCAGTTTCGTCAAGTTTTCGCAGTTTTCGCAATTTCGGCATAGTTGCATACAACCCCCAAAATCTCAAGTTTGAATTTGTTACTTTTTTGTAAGGAGTGTTGCTTGGAGCTTTGTAGTCAGTTTATCGTCTTTAATTTCTTTAAAATAATTCCTAATACATTGCAATATAAATAAAAATGTAGACATAGCATTGGTGGTCTATTCCGGCCACCTTCATTCTCATAGTTCCTTGCCTTTTCAAAATTCCTCCAATGTGTTTTTCAGATCATCTTGTTCGTCAGATTGACATTTTTCTGTTATTTTTTGCATTGTATAATCTCTAGAGTATTCAAAAACTAAAAATTGATGGAAATTTGAGGAACAACAAGAAAAATTGCAAGGTGGCCGGAATTTGGTACTCTTACTCTAAATATTTGTTAAATAGAAATAATATAACAGGAAACATATTCTTGCTTTTATCGCTTTTTCAAAAAAAAAAAAATTCAAAATTTGAACTCACAATTTGTACTTACGCTATTTCAAAATTTGTATTCACATGAAACTGTCTTTTTGTGGTTTTTCTGTAAGGAATTCAGCCAGGTTTAAGAAAAAACAGTCTCAGTATTAACTATCAAAATTAAAATGAAATTAATTAAAATGGAGAATATCAGTCGTGGGTCCTGGTCAAAATCCCGAAAGCCAAAATACCGAAAGCCAAAATCCCGAATGGGCCAAAATCCCGAAAACATAGAAAAGTATAACTTCGAGGAATACTACAATCTTTTTGATATCTCAACTTCATCCGATTATTCGATTTAAACGAATGTCCAATTAACCGATAAATCGATTTTCGAAATTTCAATGTCGAATATTTCAAAAACTAGACGATGCTTTTCCTTTAAATTTTTAGGGCACTCAATGGGTTAAGTAGTTGAGCATTAGCTGTCCCGGGTTCGAATCCTCTTTAGGTCATCACATGCATCACCATGAATTTTTCTGGTATTAAAGGTGTTCGGTTCGGAGTTCGGATTGCATCCAGAGAGCTTCACTGTCCTTGTTTCCACGGACATGGGACTGACAACCCCATCCAGTTTAATAAAAATTAATAATGTGTATGTAGAAATCCTCTTGCGTGAAGGCCTAGTTCCTTTATGGAATGTTATGCTAGCATTATTATTATTAACTTCCAATTATAATATTTTATTCACCTCAATGCTGAGAAATTGCAATATTCAACTTTCACTTGTATTAAGTCTTCGAATATTATTTTTTTTTGTTTTCAAATTAAAAATTCTATTCTCTTGGCAATTAGAACCAATATGTAAAGTTTCTAACAAGAATTAAATCGTCAGTGATGTATTTTTGTGCAATTCCGAAAAATTGCAACATATGAAATCTGACATGTACGGAAGCTGGATCACCTTTCCTAACCCTTGCAAAGACTTTTAAAAATATCAGGTATATTAAATTTATAAAAGTTTAAAATCAAACAGAAATTTACATTGCATACTTTATTCAAATATGTATTATTTCAAAATTAGTGTAAAACAGTAAAGTTTATTTCAATTTTTTTTAAACTCGAAATTTGCAGAACCAGGCCTTCTAAAAATAATACGTATAAATATTCTGAAGTTAAAACGTGTTGCTTCAAAAATACTTTTGCATCAGTTACCGTACACCTGTTCTCAACTGATTTGAACCGATTCACAAATCATAAAAAATGCCCGAAAAATAGTCTTAAAAGTAATAGAATTGATTTCAGGACATAAATTACTTATCGGTTCATAACCGGTTCATTGCCGGTTAACAATCGATTTGAACCGATTCATGAATCATTCGAATCAGTACATAAAATACCTTAGGAGTAATATAATCGAATTTCTGATAAAAATAATTATCGGTATGAACCGGTTCAGATCCCTGCCTCTTTGATATACTTTTGTGCTGCTCGTCGATTTTTATCTATTCGAACTTTTCTCATATTAAATTCTGTGCTGTATAGTCTTAAATACTAATTATGTAACCTGGACATTAATCAATAAATGCACTTCTATAACCAATTGGAATCGATTCACACTGTCAAGAATTCCAAGACCTTTCCAACGAACCCAAATATGAAACCATTAGGTTCAGAAACACGCTTTATGGGGCGTTTCTGACATTTGACTTTGAAAAACCTTTATTAGAAATGATTCAACGGGATTTTTGTATAAAAACGAAATATCCTACTAGGTAATCCCTAAAAGATTCTTATTTCTCCGGGGTATCAAGACCTTTCCAACTAATTCAAATTTTCCACAATTGGTTGAAAAATAAGCTCTCTATTGAGCTGTTTTAATCTTCGATCTTGAAAATAATTAAAAATACTTAATTTTTTTTGTACGATGGGTGAAATGAGACGAAAAATGTAAAAATTTCATAAATTCATTTACTTTTAAACCAGAATTCGCAAATATTGTAACGCGTATTCTGTACACTAAATGTGTTGCACTTGGCGTATACAACCTGTAAAATAGATTTTCGACCGTTTTGCACTGGAATAGGTCAAAAACGCTATGACGGCGGTGGACTCTTGTTACTTCTATTCGTTTTCCTATCCTACTCCACTATGCTTTCAAGATATTTTATGTCTCAAAAATCAAATGTAATAAATAAATAAAATAAATAACACAAATTAACATAAATTAGACATATAAAAATTATAACTTTTCAGAACTAATTTTTATAATAAAACGAAAACGGGAATTAAAAAATATATTAAATGGAATATTTCCCAACTCTGGAAAATAAATCATGCACTCTTTCAACAAGGTAAAATATTTGTATGAGAAATATTGCGATAGAGGATGAAATTCCATAATCTCCACTTTACTTTGAAAATCGTTCAGCCATAGTTTGATTTTCCCTCCCGGCCCTTCCCTAACCTAAACAAATCCTTTAACAATTGCGTGTCCATGTGGTTTAGCATATTTTTTGTGGAGGGAAATGGGGAGAAACATTGCCCGGGGAGTCAATATAAGTAAATACGGTGGGTTAAAGCCGATTATGACACTGAGAAGGGATAATGAAGTTATCCAAGATTACAAATACGATGGACACACAGCACGTTAACCTCCCATCTTCTATCACTAATCTGTTCCAATTCCATCTTCTTCTACTTTCCTGGGCTCTTTTTCTGCCTATTCCTTTTTTTCTTGCTCTAGGACGTGCGTGATCGAGGGAATAGCAGTCTTAGGTGTACCTCTCTGTACTGTTTTCTCTTCATTTCTTTTTCTTGCACTTTTTTTTTGCTGTATGTTTTCACACGGTTATGGCTTGGGGCATGAAAAGGAGAATAATAATACCATTGACAGGGTGTGCTAAATGGAAATCTCTTAGGTGTTATTTTAAGCATTTTCCCAAATGGTCTATTTCAGACACAATCGACGTACGATGTTTTTTTTTCACTTGGTACAATCGGAAATTGAGCTTTAAAGTTGACTCATCACGTGGCGCGAATACTTAAAAAAATCCCACTGTTTCTGTCTTTACAAACCAAAAGGGGATTTAATAAAATTATTTGGTGAGAGAAAGACAAGTTCCTTGTAATTGAGTTTCTCTAGCTAAAAACATACTTCAGTCCTCATAATCATCAGCATAATTCCATTTGTCAACCGGCAAGGAATCCTCCTATGTTTTTAGGAAGGCCGTATATGAGGCCAAGAAATTAGTTATTGTTCGCATCCATCATACGGTTTAGGGCTTAAACCCCAAACCCATATTATTACCAAAACTCATCCACACATCTCCACATAACATCAATTGTGTACGAGGGTTTTGTTTGAGAAATGACGGAGTGAATTATCGTTTTGTGAGTTCCTCTACCAAAATGAAAATGGCAACAATACCCTTCCACAGTCCCTTGTCTTTGGTTTCTCTGGTGAAAGAAAATTACAGGGAAACGAAAATCCTCACCGTAGCGAAAATCCGATTGTCAATAGGATGAGACACCATTTGTATTGATTTCTCCGTCGAGAAATGAACATGGAAATTCAACACAGAATGGTACAACTTCAAACCCCATACCCTCTACCTCAGGTTGAATTAAAAGCGAAGAGAGACATGTTTCAGGGGTTGACACCTTTCTTTGCCAGAACAGAAGCAATAATGAAAGAGTACAGCACACAATTCTTCATCTTTAATACCACCGAGTAAAATCTTTTATTTGAAATTTAATTTTTCAACTGAGTGTTGTTCTGAAGACCAGAAAATTCAATCAATTATTGCTATTTTATACAGCATTTTCTACTTTCTGATAAACTCAGTTTTATATGTTGTTAATGAATTAAGTTTCAATTAAGTTTATAATTCAAAGCTGAACATATAATCAGTGCAAATGCAGAGATTGTTAAAGTCTTGAGAACTTTTGTTTGTGTTTTAACTTATTTAACCCTACCTTTTTTTTACCTTAATTCAATATGATACAGTTTTTCGGAAACCCAATAAACAAAATAGTAGTTTAATTTTACTGAAATTTTTAAAATACCAATTCATAATAGACCGTTAAGGCTCATTTTACTCTATCAAATTTTAGCTGACATTCTTTAGAATTTTATTAGCTTTTGTAGTCCGAGGTGAAATCGTGACCTCGTCAGATGTTGCCTAGATTTTGGATTTAAACGTTTTGACAGTCATAGACCACGAATATCATATTCGCCAAAATTCGATTTTCGCGTTTAGAGAGTCTATTTTTCAACCGATTTGATTAAATTTGGATTTTTTGGAAACGTCTTGAAATTTAAAATCAGATTGCGTCGATCACAATTGGTAATGAATCGATTAAGTACTCGTAAATGACCAATTTTTTTTTAAATATCCTTTTTTCTCTCCGTAAACTTGACACCTATATAGAGGCGAATCGGTAAGAGATACGAACTTACGATCTTTGGAGGACCCCCCCCCCATAAATCGACCTAAGGAACAATATTATAATTTTTATTTTTCCCCCACCAACTCCAACCCCTTTAAAACCATGTTTTTTTGTTTTTCTCGAAAACCGATTTTACGATTTCTTCCTTTTATTTTTGGATACGTTTTAGAGGTGGTCCAGGCGAACATTTCGTCCCACCATGCCTATGACCTAAAAAATTGCCATCTTGAATTTTCGAAAGTCAAAGTTTAACTGGTCTTAAAATCAGTAAGGAATCGGTTAAATATTCGAACATGACTTTCTCTCCCGTTTTTACATTTTTTGTTTGTCCGTATGCTTATAACTCATGCCAGAACATTCTAAAAGGATCATTTCTTTAACAATTTTTGATTTTGAAATGCTTTTGTGATTTATGAAACAATTTGATCTCTAGTAGATCAGTAAGCACTAAAAAATCATGCAAAGAAGTAATTCACTGAATTAGTTTGCCATCTTTTTTTTGTATAAGGTAAAGTACCCTTACTCGACCGGGTTCCTCTATTCGACCGGTGGGTCAATTTTTGAATATTTGATGGTGAATTTCATCAATTTCTATGAATTTGTCACTGATTCGTCTTATTTAAAGAATAATTGACCTATTAATGTTAGATCATACACAAAATATTATAGCAAATATAATTAAATTGAATAAATAAATCTACCGGTCGAATAGAGGAACCGGTCGAATAAAGGGTACTTTACCTTATATATTACAGATGAGCCAAAAAGCTTTCGATTAAGAAAATGGGTCCCCCCGATCCCTTTGATCTGGGCCATATGAGGTCAAGAATTTGAAAAATTTTGTTGTATTTTGGAAAGCTCTCTTGGAATATTACAACCCTTTTGTCATCTTAACTTTATCCATTTTAAACGAAAAATCAAATTTTGAAATTTCAATGTCGAACATTTCGAAAACTAGAAGATGCTTTTTCTTTAAATTTTAGTATGCTAGGGCACTCAATGAGTCAAGTCAAAGAGCACGCGTTCTATAATGCAAGTGTTCTGGGTTCGAATCCTCTTTAGGTCGCCAGTTTTTCTGGCGTTAAAGGTGTTCGAATTGCATCCAGTTACCTTCACTGCACTTGATTCCACGGGGCATGGGATTGACAACCTCATCCCTGTATAAGAGAAAATAATAATTGATGTCCCGAATTCTCCTTGTGAGAAGGCCTAAGTTCCTTTTCGGAACATTGTGCCACCATTTTTATTTTATTTTATTATTCTTGCTTGATTTGAAAATAAAGCATGTAGTCGATAAATTTACTCCGATGAAAAATGGCTCCCAAATCTTAACCACAGTATTATATATAAAAATACTGTAATAAATATATTTATAACATATATTTATAATAATATAATTTATAATATAATAAATATATTTTCGGAAAGATAATTTTATTAGGATTTTTCTACGATTTTAGTCTTTTTCAGTCCAATGGCTTCTCGTCGAATTCTCGCGCCATCTTCTTAACTCCTTTCATTAGGGACTTGACAAACCCGTCTCAACGGTCTCGGACGGTTTTTGTTTTCTTCCACTTTCTCTCGAAATCCAACATGTTTTCAGATAACTGACTCTTCTTCATGAGATTTTTCTTCAAAATTCCCCAGTATTTCTTAATTTTCCCGAGTACAAGACGGATTGAACAGGTTTCCCACAGTCTTGGAATCCTTTGAGAAGATGATCGTTGAGTAATTCTCTCAACAATGAACTGGCGCAATTGACTTTAAAGGGTTGTCTCCGGTGATTGCTTGTGGAAATGTTAGTCACCCTAAGATGAAAACATTTTTTTGGTTTTGCCCAGAACTTTCGATCCTGATGGAAATCTTCTTCAGTGGCTTAAATGCAAAGGATTTATTCTCTGATAAGATCTCAAGTCGCTATCTATGACCGTTTTACCTTCAGCTCAGTTATAAGATGGATGGACAGACGGTCATGCAAAGCAACTTCATTTTTCTTATGCTAAGATATATCAGGGAAATGTGTCCCTGAGAGATGGAAAGTGTAATTTCAAGGGATCAAAAAGCCGAGAGCTTATAGATTGTCCTATAGAGTAAGAACAGTAATAAAACAGCATCGATTTGCAGCTTTCGGCATAAGTAATTTCGTGTAAATGCAGAGAGCATTGATTCGTCCTCCGATACATCAGCCTCTATATACGTCATGCCTTAAATTTTAATATGCTATGGCTTGTGGATTAATACTTCCTTCTGCCAAACGCATGCTTCAGAATTTCAGAATTGATGATTATTTTGAATTCAATTGAAAGGTTTTTTTGTGAGTGAATTGTGTAAAAAAATATAATAACATGCACATAGCTCGAGGGGTTGTGAATTTAATCAAAAATAAAATATCTGTATAAGCAAATGATAAAAAACTCATATGTTTGAAAGTTCATTTTGACTCGCTGAATATAAAATGTACAAAACATATGTGATGTAGTACAAATTAAACTCACTCATCAGTGTTCTTTGTAAGAGCTGCTCCTGAATTATTATTATTTTTTTGCATCTAAAATGAAAACAATGTACAAATTAAAGTTTTCTAATTATTACTGCTGTATTCGTTATGTAGGTGATATCCATCACATTTTCGGTCAATATTCATGGTGCAGAAAAAAAGACTCATTGGAATTATAGAAAAAAAATTCTGTCCAATTTTGTGAAAAACTTGGAAGAAATTATTTAAATGAAAATTCTCTGTAAGACAAATTTGCTCGTTTTTCCTTAGAATGGCAAGTGACATTGTCCCTCTTCACATTCCTTGACATTCACTTTATAAGGATCAACAACTTCGAGTGTGAGATGCTTTCCTAAAATAATGGGAATATGATTCATTGAAGTGGAACAATCAGAATTGTTTTTCGTTGAGAGAAATCGCTTAATATTATTGATCCTAACACCAGCTTCGGATGTGAAGATTTTTCTCACGGGATGATTTAAACTTATACCATCTTCTCTATATCTATGGATGAGAGATGCCTCTATTTTGTATGGATAAGTTTCAGTGTGGGACCCAAAATCCTCCCGATGGAATTCATGAAGACACCACATACACCATAGCCACCAATGACCACTGAATTTTCTGCCGTTGGAACGAGGATAACAAGCATTTCGAGTGACAGTAAAAGGATATAAACCGAAGAGACCGATCCGACCTTAACAAGGCTTTCAGGGAACTAATAGTATATTATTAGAATATATTGTGGCAGATTTGTCATCGCATGCAGTATAATTTATCACAAGGACCAATTTATTGGATGCTTCATCTCAGAACTTTTCTCATAATCACTTCTTTCATAATCACGGCTACAGTAATGCTTCAGTTCAGTTAACCTTTTTCGAACGAACTCATATTCTGAGGATAGTTGTTTTGAAAATCCCTGATTACCAAAATGATCAAATGTTGAATGTGGTTATTTTATGATTGGTCAAAGAATTCAATTTAAAACCCGTTCGTCAACAGTGCATAATCGATTAGAGTACTCCTAGATTTTGAAAATTCCCTAATCGTATTTCTATTCAAATGCAATGAATTTTACTTATCGTAATCGTTAGATGATCTGGATACCAATAATTGAAATATCTGAGCCCGTCAACCCCTCTATTAACCTTCTACCCCTCGGGGACCACTTTTCCCGCGTTTCTAGACGATTTCACGTCTACGTGAAATTGACGTTGTTTGTCCGTCCGATCGACTTTTTAAGGTTAGATGTAAGACCTTTTACGGATTTTGTTTATCGGTTCATTTCTATTGCTGATTTTCGGTCAGCGAAAATTGTCCCGTCGTTAAAGGGCTAAAGGAATGTAGTACTTAATGTTATTGATCAACAAAAAAAAATTTTTTGAGAATGGGGCTTTTGCAAAAAAAATATTTTTTATTAATTTTTTTCCAAAAAAGTTCAAAAGGCTATTACAAAAAAACTTGAGCATATAATCCAAAATCGGGTATATCTTAAAGAGAATGAAATTATCTTTCAAATAAAATAGAGTAAGAAAACACCTTAACCTGTTTCTGACATAGGGCAAAGGCTCATAATTTTGCCCAGTCTGCTTCTAAGCATCGATGTTCCAAGTTTGAAGTGCGATATTTTCGATACTAATTGACTTTTTTTGTTACTCTCTTTTCAGAAGGATTGTTTAGAAACTTGGCAAGCTCTTTATAGTCTTATTTTTACTAAAATTAATTTTAATACGTTTAAAAATAAATTGATATGTAGAGGTGAATTTGGCTCTTATTTTGGACAACTTGGTTATTAATTTGGACAACTTGGCTGTAAATTTGGACAGCTAATCTACCTCAACAGAATGCCCATTGTTCTTCATTTCATGAACCAATCTTACCAAGTCCTCTTCCTGTTCATGTAAGGAAAATGTAGAATGTCATAAGAAGCCCGGAAACTTTCCTTATCATTCATTAAAGTACACTGGTAAAAATAAAAGGGTCAAATTGACCCTTTTCAAAAGGATGGATCGTATTTGACCCTTTGAAAGGTTCACTTTTGTATCTCTTGAGATTTAGTATGCACATTTATCACGAATAATCATGTTTTATTGTAAACTTATTACTGATATCATATTTCTCTCATCTGAGCGAACACCAAAGATCACTTTTTCATTGTTTTTTTATTCGTTTATTCCGGAATTAAATAGATGTCAAAACCGTGACCCTTTCGAAGGGTACCTGGTGACCCTTTCAAAGAGTCAAATATGATCCATCCTTTGGAAAAGGGTCAATTTGACCCTTTTATTTTTACCAGTGTAAGTTGACTTTGGTAATTCAAGTACGTGCGGTTTCGCTCATTCCCTGGCCTTCCCGGGAGCCTTTCAAGGCAATTCTCGCTACATATCGTTCGTAGAGATGATGCTCCTTTGTTTCTCCAGGCATTTGTCCAACCTAGTCATCACAGAAGCTAAACAGGTGAGAAAAACACCTGTCCAAAATAATGAGCATCACATCACTGGTCAATGTCTTAGAAAATTACCCATTTTTCACACGAAAAATCTAGTTCACAAGGAAAATCTCGCTTCAGGTCAAATGTACAAATCACCACTAACGTGAATTAACACAATATTCAATGAATATTCAATAATATCACTCAAAAAAAGCGAAGAAACATTGTTAGTCCTTCACCACAGCTAAATAATACTGAAGTAAACACGAAGTTCTGTCATATTTCTCGTAAGCAATTGCTCACACTGAATTTTCAACAAAGCAATTTCAACTTAAATCCTCTTCAAAATTTAACGTATTTAGTGCTAAAATCTTCCAAAAAAAACAAATATTTAGATATAACTCATTATTCATCAAATATTGGAATAAAAATCCATCATTTTAATCAATTAATTTTTAGTGTCCAATTTTACCCTCAAAGTGTCCAAATTTAGAAACTGGACAAAATTATGAGCCTTTCCCCAGCCTCTACACACTAGTAGAAATTTCTTTAAAAAATGCTTTTTTAAAGAAAACTTCTTATCCTTGTAGGCAGAAACGTCAGAATTAAAAAAAAAAAACAAAAGCATTTTTTGAATTGAATTTTTTAAAGAAATTTCTACTAGTGTGTAGACACCATAAAAAACACTTTAAAATTTTCGTCAAAAATTGAAGGTGAATATAAAGCGCTAAATACCATCTCTGATACCCTGTACCTGGGGCCAGGGATTTTTTGGTAAAAAGGAAAAAAAATTAGTGTCTATTATTTTGATGTAAGAGAGACTCGGACAAAATGAGTAAGCAAATGCAATTCTACATTACATCTAATTCACACAAAAAAATCTTAGTATCAGGTTTATAAATACATATTTTAAAGAATACGAAGGGAGGTGTTTACTTCGATAAAACAAAAATAATGGTAGCACAACATTCGATAGAGGAACTAGGCTTTCCAACAAGGGGAGTTCGGGACATCCATTATTATTTTTTTTGTTATCTGGGATACGGTTGTCAGTACCATGCCCCGAGGAATCAAGGGCAGTGAAGCTCAATGGATGCAATTCGAACACCTTTAATGCCAGAAAAATTCCTGGTGAGCTAAAGGGGATTCGACCCGGGGCACTTGCATCATAGAGCTAGTGCTCTACCATTTGACTCATTGAGTGCCCTAACATACTAAAATTTAAAGGAAAATCATCGTCTAGTTTTCTAGTTTTCGAAATATACGACATTGAAATTTCGAAAATCGATTTTTCGATTAATCGAAATATAACCGAATAATTGGATTAACCGAATATTTCGCTGCTGAAAAAAGACAATTAGAAAATTGGTCCAATTGCTAACACATCTTCTTCCGGGTGTAAAAGGTGTGATCAAAAAAATTTTACGGTGTTGTAGAAGAATTGCGAAATTAAAGCATTTTACCTCAACCTCGCCATTTTTTTTAGTGTTATGTAAGCTCAAAGCTCAAAAATCCCAAGATTAGGAATGCAAGAATGTAGAGGTTAAAAATTTGGTATGGCCATTAATTCAATTATGAAAAAGGAAAGGCAAAATGCGAAAAAATGAGTTTTGGAGTACCCTCAGAAATTAGAGAATCTCAAACCAAATAATAAGATTCCTCTGCTATTCGAAATAATTACACGCGGAGAGTCCCAATTTACCAACTTTTGCTATCATTGAAAAGTTTTTCTTCTGGCTATTTTCCCCAGTCCCTTTTTGGGTCCTCTTCGTTTCTCTCTGGACTCTCATCTCCATGCACAAGAAACAGCTGAAGGGGGGAGGGATGTTGGGTGAAAAAAAATGTGAGGAAAATCGTCAGGGAATCTCCATAAAATATTAACGCCCTTGGCAATATTCTTCCTTATGGTGCGTTGTGTAATTTCCCCAGCCGACGTGGCCATAAATTTCGAGAACGACAAGACGTGGTTGAAGAATTTAAAAGATTTTCTGGTAGAAGGTTTTCACAGCCACAGATTAATTTTTTATTATGTTATCGAATGCCCAACAAATTAAACCCAACATTTATAGAAGTGAAATCTCCCAAATTATTCAGTTCAATTTCGTCCAGGCTGATGGAGAAAAAAAAATCAGGAAGAGAGACTATGCTAGAACGATGGGCCACGAGAGCAATTTTCACTGTGAAAATGGGGTTGAAAATTAACGGATATGTGCTCTATCGGAAGTAGTTAAGTTGGGAAATAGGGCGCGCTTTGGGGAAGATTATTATGAAGTGCCGGTATGGCCTGGGGGATAGAATTCTCAGTAGTACTTTACCTGCAAAGCGCTACATAGCAAATGAAAACAAATTGACTTTGACCCATTTAATGTCCAATTCTAATTCATTTTCATTCCCCATGTCACATCTTCACTCTTCACTAAACATTGTGAATGACTTTTGTGTATCAAATAAATTGCCTAAAACGAAATGAACAGGAGACACAAAATTTCAAAAAGGGAAAATGTTTTCTAAAATAGACACCGAGTTGCGCTAAATATTCTTTAATGAGAATTGATGGAATGATGCTGGCGAAACATTATTATATAAAGGATCTAGGCGATATAGACCTTCCTGAAAGCGGGATTTAGGGACATGTATTATTTTTTTCTTAAGGAATGGGGCTATCAATCCCATACTGGTGCCCGGCGAGTGGCCTTCAAAGTTGGAGCCAATTTCTTACTTTCACATACAAATGCGTATGGGAATTTTTCTGCACTCGTGATCGTTATGCTAAATATTTAAAAAGTGAGAAGTTTTTCCGTATGATAAGATACCTTTCCATATGGAGGGATAAATATACTAAATTTTTGTTTAAATAAATTTTTTCCTTGGAGCACTGTGAGCTGAGTCTGAGATCAATTTAGGAATTGGCTTCAAATAGCTCCATATAAAAATGCCAACTTGCCAGGCGCTTGATCCCATACATCATGGAACCAAGTGCAGTGAAGATGACTGGATACAGTTCAAACACTTTTAATGTCAGAATAGGTCCTGGTGACCAAAAGGAAATTTGAACCTAAGACACATGCATCATACAGCGAGTACGATTATCGATCTTTAAAGGCCAGAGATACAAGGGTTTTGCAGATTCCATTTCCGGACCATCCTTTTTCCCATCTATGGAGATTGGTAACGACGAGATAATATCGGAGATATATCGTCATATGTTAATTAATTGATTATATGCAAGAGAAGCCACTGTGCGTAATCTGGAACTGTATAAAATCAAAAATAGGGAACCAATGAGCATCGGTCGATGGTCTCACAAAGAAATCCAAACCAAAAGAAATCAAGCAAAATCTTTAAAAGTCAAAATTAGGAAAAATATCAATAATTTAAAGTGCGGAGCCCCAAATCCCATGTTCTGTCAATCCCTAGACCAAAATAGAAGAAGACAAGAGAAAGGCTTGTAGTCCGAGTTGAAAGCATTTGGGAAAAATCGCATCTTTTTCTAAGACGACGCTCACCGGTTCCTTATTATTGAAATTACTCGTCGGAGAATACTTAAAAAGGGTATAAAATCAAGAGCATGGAACGTCACTTCTGTCTACAACATACTGGCCAACAATCAAGTCTGGTTATAAAGTACCGTATACGTACAGGTGACTTTGTCCCTTACGGGTGACTTGACACACTTCTGTTCCTTAGCTTTCCATTACTTCTAGAATTTAAGGATGGTCTTAACCGATCCAATTTACCATGCCTGATCGGTGAGAACCGTTCTTAAACATTAGAATTAAAGAAAAGCTTATGAACAGGAAAGTGTCAAAGTCCCCCATAGTTACGGTACAACTCCAAATCTATTTAATATCAAGCAGGGTTGCAACATATCTTGAGATCATTCTGTCAATGAGGGTCCTTTGGCAATGAGAGTTCCGATTTTAGAATCACAGAGAGAAACCATCAACATTTATGACCTAGAAATGGTTTAAGCCGAGAGACGGCTAAATGGGAAACTGATGGGAATTAAGTCTAATCATTATTTTGATTATAATTACGTTAAACCGTCTGTCGGTTTAAGGGAGTTTCCTGAATTAAAACCCAAAACTTTTGTTGTTTTTCGCGATTTTCTTTGAAGGAGCTGCTTATAATTGCAGCTTATAATTTTTATCTGAAAAAAAAAAAACCAAATTAATTTTCAAAATTCATAAGTTTATTTCATAGTTAAACCAAGAAAAAATGAAGAATACCATAAAATTGGACGTTTTTCGCAGGTTTAAAAAATAGATTTTTCGGATAAAATTTTCACTTTAACATGTTGTAAAAAATCGAAAAAAGAGATTTTCTGAAATTATTTAGGTTTAACTAGAAGAGCATTTAATTCTGAAGAAAATAAGGCCCTTGACAGACATGAGGATTAGCCGATAGACCGCTTAGAGTAATTATATTAGAAATAATGGTTAAATACATTTCCATCATTTTCCACTAATTCGTCTCTCGGCTTAAGTCGTAAGTGTGTCTAGGGCATAAGCCCTTATGCGTTTCAATCGGTCCATAAGTTTTTTGATACCTTTCCCGCCAATTCGACAAAAAAAATTTTAAAAATAAGAAGTGGAGAAAACTAGCTTCAAAGCTTTGTATGTTCGTCCAGGCGCTTGCAAAACTGCTATGCACTCCTTTGCTTTCGGCTCTCTATCTTCGAAAATACTTGGAATAGAGTCCTGAAATTTTGGCGATGTATTCTTAGATAGTTTATCTATCGATTTAAGCAATAAAAGAATATCGATTTCCTTTGACCTCGTAATTCGGGCGGGAAACCCCCTTAAGTCGTATGTGCGTCCGGAACATTACAGAATTCACATGAACGTAAGATACAAATCCTATTTCTCTGAAGCTCTTAACCGGAATTTTGGTCAATGACTTCACAGCACTCACAGTCACAGATTTGAGGATTGAGCAGAATGAAGATCTCCGTAGCCTCACCGAATATTCGAAAACCTTTGAATACTACGTTAATGTAATTTACGCTTTATATGAGCTGTAACATAGGGACTTGCCAATTTATTGAAATATGTATGATTTTATTATGAAGTTTCTCGGTTTCATTGGGCAAAAGGAAGATGAAGGGAAGTAATGGGAATCTGGAGGAAATTTATCAGCTTCAAATAAAGTTCTTTTGTGAAGTTGATTGATTAAAATAGAGTAACTATCCAAGGAAACAAATCGGCAATCAGACTTCAATTCAGGAAAAAGCATCAACACCAAATTTGACAAATTCGACGGGATGTCAAATTTTCCGTCCGTCATTTTGAGCAAAAACTTTGTATAACTTTCCACGAACTGAGTAAAGAATAATTAAATGTATTTCCATTTATGTCGAGTTATTTTTTCCAAGTTGCTGAAGGACTAGAATAACTAATAATCCATTCCTGAAAGCAATTCGGATAGCATAATGTAGAAATAAATTATTCAAAATCACTCAGTTTACGTGTGATGTGTAATCCTATAGAATTGAATGGGTTAAGCAGCACATGGAGTTATTTTCCATCAGGACAATGCCAGATTTCATACGTCTTTGGCGATCCGCCAGAAGCTCAGAGAATTTGCTTGGGATATTTTAATACACTCATTTTATGAACTTCACTTTGCTGCTTTGGATTATCATCTCTTTCCGGTTCTACAAAATCTTATTAACAAAAGATACGAGTGTGAAAACCAGTATTTTTTCCACTTTTTGCTAAGAGGGTATAGGGGTTTATCCAAGAATGGAATAATGAAATCACATTTGATAATTAAAACAGTGACAATATATCGTACAATATATCACAAATTTTCCACAGGGGACACTGGGGTAGTAGTAAATATGGGGTAGTTGTAAACAGTGATGTTTATGTCTACACTTCTTGGACTTATACAACCTTCTTATAGTTTTCCCTTTGCCAATAATATTTTCATCTATTTATTTCTTTCACTAAAAGTATTATGTGATTTTAAAAATATGAAATTTGATTTCTATTGACCATTTATACCAAAATATTGCTCAATCTGCTGCAGTCTCTTAATTTTTTTCGGAAGAACTTTCTAGGGAACTGCAGACTCTACCGAAAATGTACTTCAATTTGTGTTGGCCCCCCCTAGAGAACTGATCATTCTGCCATGTATAGCCACCCTCCTCTTGCCACATATGCTCCATCGAATGACCTGATTTACTCCGCCTGTTGTGCAGTTCACTCAATGATTAGAGCCAAGAGAGTGACTCTGAGAGGCCCTCGACATCCCACCTTGATATATTGCACACTAGAATTACACGGAGGATAAATTCATAGATGGGATGGGGTTAAAAGAGCACAAGGTGCTGTTCTGAAAAAGTGGATACACATATGGATTCAAGGAGCGCTGTCAGGTAATTTATTCACGTGACAACAACAAGAACATGTGGAGTGCAACAGGGTGTGAGAGACTTGTTTAATATACTACCATTGTTAAAAGAATAGTACAAGGGGTAAAATTAAAATCGGAATATTCGTGATGATAAGGAAAAATGAGAAAATGTAGCAAAAAGGTAAAATAATCTAGAGATATACTTGATTTCAAAGCAAATTAATGATAAACTCATCGGTTCAGAAAAGACATTTTCGATTAGATAATTATTATTAATTTACTAAATATTTTTATATGCATTGACTTGCTCTAAATCTGCCGAGAGAGTCGTACACTAAACCTTGTTTTTTTTGACTTACTGAAATTTACCACCCTCTACCCTTGAATCCTTCTGTCCGTCATGTCTCTTCTCTCCAGCATTCATCAAACCTAGAGATTAAACGGTTAGAGATAACGACTTGGTACTATTGCTGGACTCCCTCATAAGTCAACTCCAGGATCAGTATTATGACTTTCTTATTTACTAAAGTGCGATATTACTTTGCCTTGACTGTAGACTGTGTGGTATATTTTTTCTTAAGTGGTTTTTTAGTTTTGATAAAACCAAATGCAATCATTTTAAAACTTTTACCAAATGAAAGAGTGTCTAATGTTATGGTATTTAACACAAAATTTATAATGATTGAACGAGGATAATAGTTCCTAAAACCTTTATGAAAAAGATGTAAAATTGACAATTTTTTGAATTTTTCAGAAAAATTTTCTATCTGTAACACCAGTAAAATTTTAAATTCAATAAAAGTATATTCTCTGTATATATGGCTACCATTTCGTGTTATATTTATTTTGTGGGATCTAAAGCTTAAAAATTATAAAGAATTTAAGAAAAATATACCATTTTTGAATTAAAATGCTCCATCCGTTAGTTAATCATCCTAGGTTGCAGTAAATATTACTATAAGAAAATTTAAATGTTTTTTTTTAACAGGACTGAAGAGGCTTTTAGTCAACTTTCCTTTAAGAAATCGATAATGGTGTCTTAGAAAAGCTTTCAGAGAATCTTTCAAGCTTGCCCAATCTGCCGAAAAATAATCAAAATCGGTTTGATATTGATTTTTGGAGAATTGTTGAAAAAAAATTTCATAAAAGCTTTTGAGATTTATAACGATACTTACCATTTAATTTTTAATAAATTTATCGGCATTTTTTAAGGAAAATTCTTATCAGTGTCTTCAGCAAACTTTCTGCTTACAAATTAAATTGGGTTTATCATTAAATTTAAATTAGATTTTTAGACCGGGGCAAAATTAGCCAGCAAATGATTTTTTCTTTGGCTATATTTTATGATGAAAAACATGTTTGAACAATGGCCTCTAAACACTAGAGAAATTCATGTCAGTATTGAACTAAATTCCCTACGTTTATTTAAGAAAAACTCTTAAATATGGACATAAATTTCTCTAGTGTGTAGAGGCCATAAGATTGATAAAAATATTTCAATGAATAGAATAATAAATAAATATGGAGTAAATTACTCTTAATAAATAGTAGGTTGTCTAATATTCCTTCTAAAAAAAAATATAAAACTCGATTGTCTAATTCTACCTCTGACTAATTCTGTCCCCGTCTCCCCTAAGAACAGTTTTCTTTATCAGAGTTTTCTCAATTTTAATTCCCTATTTTTATCCAATTTCCCATAAGAAAATCTAATGTGGAAGTTTTTTGGCAAATTTTTCTGGAATTAATTTAGTTTTTACTTAATCTGTAATCATGAAAATCGAAGTTGAAGTGGATTAATGGAGAATTTTGAACAGAAAACTTGTAGGAGATCCCAAAAGAAGTTTTAAAAGGATAATTTAAACTACTTAAGTTTCTTTTTTTCTTAAGAAAAGCTAATTATTTACTCTTTAGAATAAGATTATCAGTCATCCGCATCATTGAAATTATCAAAATCGGATTAAAGAAGGATTTGCGTAGATTTACCAAATAAAGCCGTTTCGGTTTATGAAGAGCATTTTTTGGGATATTATTTTCAAAAGACTTTCGGTCCGATGGAATGCAGTAGGAAATGGACGGAGACACTGAACCTGTATTGATTCTATGTCTTAGTCGAATGGTGAACATTACGGCGTAAGTTGTGATCCAAGTCCAAGTGCAGTGCAACAAATACCACGTATTCGTGATTTTTCCTGCCATATTCGATACATTATGAAGAAGACATCAGTGTCTCCGTTCATTTCCTTTATAGCATTATTTTCAAGCCAAAAATGCGATTTCCTCGAACGAGAAGCTATCTACTCGTATCAATGTGAACGATTTTGTATAAATTTGTATTTATAAAAATTAGATTAAAATATGATATTTTTTGAGAAAATCTCCCGTTCTTTGCATTCTAAATACGTTATTTTCAGGAACAATTCCTCAAAAAGATTTATCTTTAATACCAACTGACATAAATTTAAAATTTGGCTTTTAAAACGCCTTTGAAATGAGCGTCAACTTCACTCCAGCATTTAAAAATTAGTGTAGAAATTTAATATTTTAAAAGATTACATTAATTTTTCAATAATAAGAGCTATTTTTAATTAAATTCTCTGAAAAATATGGCACTTACCTTGCTTTTGTTCACTTTTGTACATTAATATTCTCATATATTTTTCAACAAGTAACTAAAATGCAATTCCAAATTAAATTAAATTTTGCCCCAGAGAAATCAGTATGATTTTTAACCATTTTAATTTGGAAAAAAAAAACTTTAGTATGAGTTTATCTGAAGTGATAAATTAATCGAAATTGGGTAGTGTATGGGGAAAAAAGTCATAAAGTGGGTATTTCCTCTTCTCAATATTTCGTTTATTCGAATAATTTATTTAACATAATATTTTACATTTTTCTCTCGTAAATATATTATGGAGGTTGGCAAGTTTTATAATCATTTATGTTCTTTTTTTATATTTTTAACTATTATGCTTTTTTCATTTACTTTTTTATAATATAGATTATTTTATTACTTATTAAGGGTATATATAGCATTATGTCGTCTGATTCACAGTAAATTGTTGCTTCCTTTTTTTTTTTTAGTATTTACAATGTCTTCAGAAGTTGTTCTTTTCTTTATTCTTATCACCGGGAAATGAAAGGAAATCTTTCAGAAAGTTTTACAGTTTTTTTTTAATTTTTCAAGTAGAGGAGCTTTTTTTCATTATTTTAACGACTTACTTTACTCACTAAAATCTGCAGTTATGATTTCATTTTAACTAATTCTTCATGTATAAAAAAGCACATTTATCTTTATTTGAGTAATAAAGAATTTTAATATTCGTTTTATCTCATCTGTACATTAATGGTTAATTACAAAACTAAAGTCTCTTATCATTTTTCTCATCATTTTTTCTTTTACTCTTTTTTCTTTTAAACAAACATGCACAACTATGAAATATTTCAATTGTTTCCTCTTCATCTATGCAATAAAATAACAATTAATAGTTAGGTCTATTTTAAATGGAAGTCTGGATCGTTGAAAACGAAGAGGTTCTACGAAACTTTTTCAAGTTACAATATTTCAAGATTCCATCTGGTCCACCTGGATGTGTTATTATGTAAAATTAGTTAATAAAATAGAGCGATTAAAAAAACTAAACTTACTGGATTCAACGTATATAACTTTATGATTTATTTTTATAAATAATATACAAATTAGGCGCTAAAATTTAAATATTCTAGTATAGTTTCATCGTCTATTTCTAAAATTGTCACTATTCCTCTTGTTTCTGCTCATTTAATAAAAAAAAAGCTATTTATAACTATAACTCGTTTTGCATTTTTCAGAACTCTATTCTGATAAATGATTTATTATGCAGTATTTTAGGGGATGACATTGTGAATTAAAATAAATTTCATTTAATGCTGATTTTATTGAATAAATTGAAAATGCGATTTTTTCCACGATTGAGTTCCCAATTTACAGGGTGGTTCGAAGAAAACTGCAATACACTTTACACTGATAGATCAATTAAACGGACAATGAGTCTATTTACACCGCTGCATTAGATTCGGATTGAGTTGTTCCAAAATCGGATTTCGGATTATTAAGTCTATCTAAATGGTTTCCTTGAGGTCATTTAGACTGTCGCATTAGATTCATATTGAATTGTCCCAAAATTCGATTTTGGAACACTTTAATCTCAATCCAATGCGGCGGTGTAAATGGCCTCAATGACAGAGCGATCCATAGTACACCATTGACAGATTCAGTGTCAATCTAACCAATATCAGTCTCTACAAATATTTAGTATAACGGTCCATTTCTCGTATGAACGGCAGCTTTATCAGACGCAATGAAAGTGGTAGTAAATGCACAGAATATCAAAAAAATATATGAAAAGTAAAAACTTGAAAGTTGGCTATATGGTCCCCAACCAATTTAATTTGTTCTTTTGATTCAAATTCAAATAGATTAATTCCTCTTAATAGTCCATTTCTAAGTCGAAATTTTCCAAAAATTTTCGACTGATAAGAACTTAGAGAAGTTAAGCCTTTTGTCTAAACCTTAGGTCTGAAGCCCGTATAACTCGCAGGGGACAGTCACCTGAATCTATGGTAGTCAAAAAAAAAAATGATTTCTGACCCCTAATTTTTGATCTTCTCGTCCTTAAAGGGTTAACCAAGAAAAAATTGAAAAACACCACATCCAAAGAAAACATCTAACTCGCATTAAACAAATGGGTTTTCTTTCTCCACAATTTAAATTTATTTATTATCACTTTGTCTAAAAATCAACGAGAAATGAAATTAATGAAGCGTTTCAGTTTATTGCAGATTTATCCAATCACTCTGTATTAAATATTCAAAAAATGAATATAAAACAATATTTCATATGAAAATCATTTAGCATTCACGTGGTTGAATAACAAGTGTTTCGATTTTAGTTTTATTAAATTTAAAAATATTTTTTATTGACATTAGTTTAACAAAATTTATGATCAGCAGGAACAATCGCATTATTGGGAGCCTCATTTTCCGAAAAAAGTAAAATAAAAAACGCTCAATAAATTTCGAGTAAAGGATTTTAAAAATATGATTATATATAGGGTAATTTGAGTACAATGTACGTATTTCATCTAATACCGAAAAAAAATCAAATCAGTCTCGAAAGAGCTCAGTGATAAATCAATGGAATTTTCACGTGCTTTTCATATTCACATTCAATTTTGCCGTTGCTAAAATTGTATCATCTTAAAATTAAATTACACTTTTAAAACAAAGTGTCAGAATGTTGAGTTGATTCTAAGAGATTATTTTTTTCCTTTCAAGTTTCATTTTAAAAAAATCTTTGAGAATATTTTTGTGCTTCACATAATTTTGAGCAATTTGCACGAAAATTTCAGAGAAGAAAAAAGAACGTACAAATTCAATTTGGATGACTGTTCAGGGAAGAAGAAGAAGGTCGTCGTAAAGTAAAGAAAATGTCACTTTCGGCGGGTTATCCTGCATATTCTTGGTTATGTTTCGTCTTTTGTGTCTTTTTTGTTTTGTTTCAGAAAACAAACATTTTTTTCTGCTACTTACTTTTCTTCTGTTCAGCTTCAACATTTTATTTTAGAGAACAATGAAAGGCACTCGTTTTATTTTACACGTTCTCACACCTTCATTTCAATAAATATTTGAAATTTTAAATTATTTATATCTCTTCTGTTCAGTTCAATAACCATCCCAATAATCACCTTTGCATGATTCTTTAATCGCCGTTTTTAAATCAATAAATCATGTCGTTGGTCAATTTTTTTGTGTTGTCCGACTTTAAAATATAGGTACTTGTATACACATTTGCAATGAAATGCAAAAATTCATTTACCTCCTTTTTGTCATCTAGCCCCATGTTTTGACGTAACCTTTCTTGAAAGAATTTTATTTTTTAATTTTTTTCTCTGTTTTATTGAAAAGTTTCTTGTTCTTGTAGTTGGCACTCGCGTTCTCACTTTACATAATTTACTCAATTTCTCGTTACACTAAAGTTGGATAGTAATTGTAAAATCACACGATTTCTGTTTGGACACCTGTTAGCCTAGGCGCCAAGCAACGGCACGAGGAGCCGTTTCAACTCCCACCACTAAACCTCTGTCCCATCCTCACCCTCGTCCTCAAACAGCTGACTTGTACTACCTACACTTGTCACCGAGAGCTTCTTCTTGGGCGGCTTTGGAGGTGGCCTGGGTGGAATCTTAGTGGGTTTGCTTTTAGTAAACGACGGTTCGGATTCCGGTGCTGGACCTAGGGGTTCGTACTGCCCTAAGGTTGTTGTAGGTGTCGCAGGAAGCGGTCGGTCCTTCATGCTGTACTTCTGTGCACTCTTTGCTGTACCCAACTTGTTCAAATTCAGCACGGAATTGCCCGCCGCAGTCGTTCTCAAACCCAGATTGTCATACACAGGTTCATTGAAATCGTCCACAGGCGTTGCCGCCGGAAATTCTGCCGTTGTTGTTGTTGTCGGCGATGAAGCTGCCGAAGCACTCCAACTTGGTGTCCGGGGTTTCCGTGGGATAGTCACGTAGCCCTGTTTCATTACGACAGGTTGATAGAGTATGGGCGCTGGTGTGAAGGGCGACTGGGCACGGTGATTGGCCACCTTGGCCCCGCCCTTCATGGGATGCTGCAGTGTCCGGAATCCAGTAGCATAGACGGCACTTGGGTTGTTTGGCTGGTATACGGGACTCGAGAGCGGTGACTTCCCATACAGCCGGTGATCCTGCATATTAGTCACGGACGTCTGCAGCGAGGGTGTCTGCGAAAAATGGGCCGGGAAGGCCAACAAATC
This sequence comes from Phlebotomus papatasi, assembly GCF_024763615.1. NCBI lineage: Eukaryota > Metazoa > Arthropoda > Insecta > Diptera > Psychodidae > Phlebotomus > Phlebotomus papatasi. Next base: position 53,723,721 of record NC_077224.1, read on the forward strand.
CGGTGGCAGATTCGTTCCATATCCATCATCTACAAAAGTTTGCCGAGATCGTGGCGTTGTGTCGGACAATGCAACAGATTGTGTTTCATCGTCATGACTGCCTACAGAGAAACCGTGTTTAGGGCAAGGGTTAATCTCCACTGAATACATCGAGAAAAATAAATTGAAAAGCAATTCGTGCACAAAAAGCAACATGCAATACAGTTTTACGGTTTTATGCATAGATTGTGCAAGCAATATTACAACGTAATTCAAAAAATAAAACATATTAATGATTTTTACGTAATGCCAAATATTCAATTCGATTCAATTTAATTACAATTCATAGGACAAGGTGGCTGAATCAAATTCAGAATCTTGCCTTGGAACGCCTTGGGATCGAACCCGAACATCTTTCTGATGTGGCGAAGGATCGACAAGCTTGGGCTGCTAATTTGGATGTCTTGGATGTCTTGGCTGCTAATTTGGATGTCTAATTTGGCTTGAAAATACATTTCGAAAATACACGAAGGCTAGCGGTTAACGTGAATGAAGTGAAATTATTATCTTCAAAAGCTTTTTAAAGAATTTTGAAGTCGAAAATAGAAATACCGCACTGTCTTGAAACGCAAGAGAGATGCCAACTATCTAGCTAGCAGAGGGTAGAATACCTGTCCCTTTTAACTAGGGACTATCTAGGGAGCGGTGCTCTGAGGCTGAGGCCTGTGTGAGAATTTTAATTGTGCACGTGATACTATCCGAAAGGTTAAACCTTTGAGGGTTTATGTTATCAGGCAGTGAGATAGAGTGATATCTAAGTCCCTAATCATTACTAAAATAGAGATAGGAAAAATTTGATGTTCCTAGAGTTGAACTAGGAGCATTGGCTATCCAAATGAGTGCTCTACCACTTGGGATATGAAGATCACGTGCTTCAACTCTAACAACATTTCAAACCGGATTTATAGTCTAGTACGGCCGGTTACTTTACTGTATCGGTTACGTTACTTGGTCATCAACAAAACCGGATGTTTAAAACACACTTTCTATTTACATAATCTTTATATAACGTATAGCCATCATCGTTTCGGACTCCAAATTTGTGCTCCATTTGCTCAATAATGAGATTTTCCACACTAAACTCTCAAGAGAATGTTGGGATAGACTCCAAGAAATGGGATGCTGTAATGAGGGGTCCCGGTCAAAATCCCGAAAGCCAAAATCCCGAAACCCAAAATCCCGAATTCTTTAAAGTGTCATAGCTACTCCCGCGATTTCACTCGCGCTTGCTGGAGGCAAAGGGAAATCTTCTGTGTCTTGGAAAATTATTCTAAACATTTTCCTCCATATAATTTCATCCCTTTCAGGATTTTAAAAATTCGGGATTTTGGCTTTCGGGATTTTGGCTTCCGGGATTTTGGCTTCCGGGATTTTGGCCTTTTCGGGATTTTGGCGTTCGGGATTTTGGCTTTCGGGATTTTGGCTTTCGAGATTATGGCTGCCACCGGTAATGAGATATGAGTAATATGGTGTCCTTCTCATTCGAATATCCATGGCAAAATCAGAGCTGACGTTCAGACTAGGGAGGCATCCTTGAGGGATTTTATTAGTCTTTTGCCCGTTCTGGGAATTTCAAGGGAAGTTTTAAAGAATGAGATGACCAACCAAATACATGTTGATCAGCTAAAGCTTTGAACAGATTGTCAGGACTGTAGACAAGCTAAGTCCCTGGTTTGGGGTACTCGGCCAGAGGCTAGTTCCTGCTAGAACTGGACAGGAATGTTTTGAGAAATATGGTGGGTATCCAGACAGGTTACTCTCTAATCTTGCACTTGTTTAGAATGAATTTAGCAGCAACAGCAGCCTATAAAGGCTATGGTGTTGCTCTAGAAACAGTATAGGACTTCCTTTGGGAGTACCCGGCATTGCAAACCTGTAGGGATAAACATCCCCTACAAAACAAAAGAGATGACTCTTTGTCAAAGAAGATCCTTGGGTTTATTCAAGAAACCGACTAGTTTTAAACCCAAAAAATGTAAAATATATCTTGTGCGATTGTCTGATTCTGGCGCTTTCGAGACAGAAGATATTAGGGAAGAGGGTGATTGATTTAGATGACTTAAGCAATGCTAATGTAAAGAACATTTTATCATTTGCCAAGGAAAATGAATTTTAATAAATTTGGTGACGGAATTATGGAAAATGAGGGACACAGAGGGCTCTTTTCAGCCTAGTTGTTCAACACCAGTCGGAAAGCCCCAACAATCCACAATCTCCAAACCCAATAAATGGTACACGGGGAATCCAAAGGGCTTTCTAGCCTAGGTATCGAAGCCCGCGAGGTATTCAATCTATTTATATCTAAATTTATTACTTCGTTTTTTCCGTTTTAAAATTCTTACTATTTAAGTCAGAGGCGTGCAAAAACCGTTTGAAATCGAATAAACGTCAAATGAAACATGTACGTCAATGCAATGGTCAAAACGGTCAAAACGCTACCAGAACAAACTTATTTTGACGTTTATTCGGTTTCAACGGTTCTTGAACACCTCTGATTTAAGTTATTTTACTAAACGTCGGACAAAGCTGAAAATTGGATACACTGAAAGCCGGAAGCCGGACTACGAAAAGCAGAATTAGCACACAAATACATGTGAAGTTTACCAGTGTCATAAACGTTCGCCTTTACAAATTTTACCGAAGTTCATTTTTTAGTTTTCTAAATGAAATATTATTCCAATGATTTTAAATAGCTGAGAACGTATTTTTTTATATCAAAATAAAAATATCCCTAAAATTACCATTGAAAATTTCACGAAGAATTGAATAATCGTATTGAGGAAAAATCATATGAAGTTGCATGTGCAATAAAACGTTAATAGGCTTATTAAATCCAATTAAAATAGCACCTGTATAATTTTCAACATCATTTTTTTGTAATCAATAAGCTCAACGAAGTGTTTAAACGTGAATGTTATTTTAATTTATTCCTATTTTTATTTGATTTAAATATTACTATTATACTGAACATATTTTTGTACTTTTTGCATTTGCGGGACTGTTTAATACTCTGGAGATATTTTTTTGACCAAGCGAAAAAATAAAAGCAACTCATGCAAATTAAATAAAGTTTTACAAAATATTTTATGCCTGAGCAAAGGCTGACTTACCAAAGGCCGTTTCATCGAGCAGAGTCTTTTTAACTTCGTGTCCATCGTCCGTATCAATTGCACCATTTGATTCAACATCAGCTCTCCTTGGTGGTTTCTCAACGGGATTCACTTCGGTAAGAAGACTCTTCTGCATCTCCATAATAACCGAACCACCTTCGAGCATAGATTCGTTCTGAGACTTATCAATTTTTGATGCTACTAGACCATTTTCACTGATGGATCCGTTTTTGTTGTACTTCTTGACGCGACGACAGTAGCAGCAGAAGAGAAATACCACGATGAGTAGTAGGAGTAGGAAACCGATGGCTATAAGGCAGACTATGAGTAGAAGTTTGGGAAACTGACCCGAATTAGATCCAGCTCCGCCGAAAGGACTTGAAGGTACGGCCAGGACGATATTCGCTTCATCCTTACCTCCCTTATTGGAAGCAACGCAAGTGTAGGTACCCTTATCACTCGATCGGACCCCTACAATGGTTAGGTCAGAGATGTAGGTCTCCATGCTATCTCTTCGAATTGAATCTGGTGGGGACCGGACATGTATCCGAGTGTCATAATTGTTTAGGGGTTTCTTGTTGAATATCCACAAAATATCTGGTTTAGGCGAACCCTTTATTCTACAGGTTAGCGTTACATTTTCACCGCCAGCATCCAGGGATGCGCCCGCACGTGGCATTATGATCCTAGGTCGGCAAGCGAAGTTGTCAGAAGGTACATCGGACCACGATTTTCCACGCAAATGAGGCGGATCGTGACATGTTGTGGGATTGGTGAACAGATTGTGACTTATAATAAAGTCTCGGAATTGTTGTAGTTCACACGTACAATTCCATTGGTTCTGCAGAATGGACAAACTCGCTAGTTTCTCAAGTTTCTCGAAGGATTCCTTCTTGAGCACGCTCAGTCTGTTGTTGTCCAGATAGATTTGCAGGAGGACGGGCACGTTGACAAAAGTGTTGAGTCCTATAGTCCGGATGTGATTGTTCTTCAATTCGATGCGATAGAGGTAGTTTAGGTTTTCAAACAACCTATCCTCTAGCACTTCGATCTGATTGTTATTGAGGAGTATAGTGCGTAATTTGACCAGGCCACTGAATACACCTACAGGTAGGGTGCGTATGAGATTATTGGACAGATCCAATTCTATGAGTATCATTAGGCCCCTTAGAGCATCCCTGTGTACATCCTGCAACGTACAATTGCGCATAAAGAGTTTGTGAACATTCTGCAAATTGGCATCGCTGAACTCCTCTCGACGGATCTCTGGGATGTTGTTTTGTGATAGATCTAGCACCTGCATTTCACTACTCAGTTCCGTTGGCACGCTACTCAGCGATGAATTCCGGCAATCGGCTGTCTTCTTGCCCGATACCCATTTGCAACTGCATGTACCACAGATTTGGCCCCAGTCTGCCTCACAGTCAACCCTGCCGGTCGACATCATCAGTATACACATTGCGGCAAGGATTCCTAGGCGAGATACTAGCGCCTTCCGGCCGGCCACACTCTCGGGCATCTTTTGCATTTGTCCACTGTCTGGTCGGAAGCGCTGAGGGTGTTAGGTGATTGTCATTTAATACCTCGGACTTGGCCGGAGGATAGTCGTAAACTTGAGTGTAGAATGGCGGTTGTAGTGCTTAAACGAATGCCAAATGGTTAGGTGTTGGGGCTTCACCACAAGGACAGTCAATCTGGAAGAGACACAAATGAGGACTAATCAGATATGACGGGCACTCAATGGGTCAAGTGGTAGACCACTCGCTCTATGATATAAGTGTCCCGGGTTTGAAATTCTTTAGGTCACCAGGAATTTTTCTGGCGTTAAAGGTGTTCAGATTGCATCCAGTGAGCTTCACTGCACTTGATTCCACGGGCATGGGACTGACAACTTAATCCCGTACAAGAAAAATAATAATGCATGTCTATAAATCCCCTTGCGGGAAGGCCTTGTTACTTCATGGAATGTTGTGCCAGCATTATTATTTTATTATTATTATTATTAATCAGATATGGTTTTTAGTATCCTTTATCCGTAAAGATAGGATGGGATACATTGCCATTCATAAGGATATGAAGATCATGGAACTGTTTGTTTTTGTTGAGATATCAAAGATCTGATAGTGTGAACATCTGATGAAATATTGTCCAAAAAAGATGTGCAAGCCTTTATGCAGGGCTGTTGACCTAGGACAAGAACAAGCTAAAGGAGTTAGGAAGCTTAGGATTTTATGTAGAAAAATTCGGACTCGGCAACGAATACCTTTCTGAAGTGGTAAAGGATCAAGAAGAGTGGAATGCCAACTGTTGATCTAAAAGTGCTCCAAGCCACCGACCTCAAGTACTAAATGCTATTTGGTCGTATGCCATGGCTTAGAATCCTATATTCCAATGGCTTGTCCTCCTGCAATTCGCAAGTTTTTCTTGTTTTCTAACACTTAAGAATGGTCATCACCAATCCGATCTACCACGTCGAATCCTATTACTTACAGTACAGGGGCAAAGTTACCTGCAATTTAGAGTACCGAACCAACTAGGGTAAGTGTGCCAAATTCCGGCCAGCTTGCAATTCCGGCCACCTTTTTTATTCCTCCAATTTCCATGAAGTTTTAGTTTTTATATATTCTAGAGATTATACAATGCAAAAGAAAAACAGAAAATGTTATTTCGACAAACGAGATGACGTGAAACAGACATTGGAAGAAATCCCGAAGGGCAAGGAACTATGAGAATAAAGGTGGCCGAAATAGGGGACCAAAGCTATGTTTACATTTTCATTCATTTTAAAATGTACTAAGAATGACTTTAGAGAAAATAAAGACGATTAATTGTTAACAAGTTTCCAAGCAACACTCCTTAAGAACAAGGAATAAAAAAAAACAATTTGTATTAAAAATATTACATTTCAAATTTGAGACTTTGGTGCTTGCATGCAACTATGCCGAAATTTGGCACACTTCCCCTACATTTTCATAGCGCCAACTAATAGCAAAAACTGAGCTAACATTTTTTTGTAAAAATTTTAAAAATGCAATTAAGCAAGATTCATTTACACTGAGCAAAATTTAATACTTTTTCACTCAACTCTGACAAATGTTAGCCTTTACAGGAGCACAAAGAGAAAGTAGTGAAAAGAGTAAATATTGAATTGTGAGATTATCCTGGCTGGCAAATAGAAAAACCTTCATGGGACTCATGTAAATTAGACGAAAAGTTCTAGAGAAGGACTTACATGTATAATTACATTCGTTTTAGCATAATGAGAAAGTAAATCACAATAAAAGGTTCTATGAGAGAAAATTTTTAAACTTAAAAGACAGTAATTGCTTATTCAACAGATAATAGAATTATATCCAAAGATTTCCTAATGTTATCTTTCGAATTAAGTTCAATTTAAAATAATTTCATTATCACACCAATTGTTGAAATTGCATATTCAAATTCAATGACATTTATTTATAAGGTCATTAACTTTAAAATTATAAAACCAAAGTATAGGTGCAAATTGCCAAAATTTAAATTTACAATTAAGCTAGTATTACACTGAATAATTTGAGCAAATCTGCATCAATAAATAGTCAATAAATCTCTGTATATTCATATAAATGTCCCCATGAGACTAAAGCAATTATTCATACATGTTCATGATGAATAAACATTTTAATGAAATGTAATTAGTCATAATCAAAAAAAAATCACGCTATATTAGAGAGTATAACAATACGTAATACATATTTAGGATCCACCCTGACCACCCCATATGTTGTATATTTTTTTATGTGCTTCCTAGTGAAAATGTGTCGCAGCCATCCTTCATAGTTTGATGAATTTAATTAAAACAAGAACGGCATTTGATATTTCCCACCATGCTTTGTGTCAATAAATTATAAATTGTATATTGAAGAAAATTGAAAAATTAAATTTGAGAGAGTAAAAAATGCAATAAAAATTGTCATTATACAATTTTTTCAACGAAGGATGATTTTCTTGTATCATAGATCAAGAAATTAGTTTAATAATTTAATAAGAGTTTTTTTTACTGTAAAAATTGTTATGCTGAAGTTTAAAAAGAATAATACCGAATATGGTTTAGATGTAGATTTAAAAACATCAAAATACTACTTTATAAAAACGATATGGAGCTTTTGTAATTCATTCCGAATGATAGAAAAAGCTAAATGATATGCGGACAGCATGTTCACATCATTTGAAAACTCTTTTTTTTTTTTTAAATAATTTTTAAAGGTTGAAACATATCACCTATAAAAAGTTTACCATCACCGACAGTACTTAACGGTGGAAAATATATTTTTTAAGTTGTAAATTCAATGTTGTGTCATTTAAATTTTTATGGCTTTGACACACCTCTTCAATTTAGTAAAATTCAATTGATTGGAATTTTATATCTCACTTTTTCAAACTATAATAATATATGTTTATCTCTTTCTTTCTAATGAAAATTGAAATTTCAATTTCATTTTTGATTTCAATTTCAAATTTCATTTGACAGAAAGAGATAACTATATCCGATTTGAGTTTGAAAGAGTAAGATGTGAAATTTCAATGGGTTGAATTTAACTCAGTTGGTAAGGTGTGCCAGCGTCACTAATTTTGTATCGTATAAATTAAAAAAAAACACTGTTTTGTACATGTTTGTCAAAATTGACAAGTTTTCAGTTATTATAAATAAATAATTTAGAATAAGACGACTGATGGTAAGATGGATGCAGAACTCTTGTCGCGAATCGGTCAAACTTCTGCAGTTATAAGGGAGCTTGACAGAAGCGTGGTGAGGAAAGCTGAGCTTAGTCGTTCGGTTAAATTATCGGTTTTCAAAGCTGTGTTCATTCTTATTCTCACCTATGATCATGAGATTTACGTAACGACCGAAACTATAAGATTACGTATATAAGCTGCCGAAATGAGGTACCTTCGGCCGATTAAGAGAATCACTCGCTATGCAACCCATCGTGAGGAGACCTAGACCTCGGGGAAGACCTAGGACAAGGTCACTGAATCAACTTCAGGATCTTGCCTTGGAGCGACTTGGGATCAAACCCAAAAATCTTCCTGAAGTGGCAGAGGATTGACAAGAGTGGTCTGCTTTTAAACTTGATATCTGAAGTAATGTTTTAGCTGAGATTCTTTTTCATCGTTACGTTGTAAATTAAATAAATTATTCATTTGTTTGTTTATTTAACGTAGATTTGGGTGACTTTGTCCTGCGTTGGTAACTTCGGCCCCCAACTGTTCGTAAGCTTTTCTTTAATTCTAATGTTTAAGAACGGCCGTCACCAATCAGACATGATGCATCGGTAAAGACCCTCCTTAAGTTCTAGAATTAAAGAAAAGCACGAAGAGGAGGACAAAGTCACTCGCATCGCATCTACGGTATATGTTTCTCAAAAGCATGTTTAGGTTGTGTCTGCCGTCAACTTATCACTACCGGCCTCCACAGGTAAATGGCAGAAACCTTGGTTGAGTGGATGTCTAACTCATATTAAGCTATGCTAAACTGAGCTAAACTATGCTCATGAAAAAGCTAAGCATCTCAGCTAAAGAAATGACAAATAATTTGAATGACTTTAATTAGAAATTTGAGTAAACTCAAATTTGTAAAACGAATAGTGTAGAAAATGGTAAAAAGAGCTCGGTTATAAATAAACTTGTAAATAAATAATAAGTTTTGACGGTGAGTGTGTTTCAGGTCTAAAACGAATCTCTCAGCTGACGACAAAATCGATTTTTAATTACGTATCCACGTTTTTACCGAAAAATAACAGCTTGAAGGGTTTTCTACGGCCATTTCTCCATCCCAGATTCTGTCTTCGATCCTGCCAAATTCTTAAAATAGTTCAACAATCATACACATGTAAGGAGCCCCTTCGTGTTTCTTGGACGTGTTTATTAGCTGATTACTTGATTGCGTGTTGCGTCCGGTGAGATATTCGCTATCATTCCCTTTCGCCATGGGACGAAACAACCCCAAACTTTAGGCCCATCCACCCCTTTCGCCAACACTTTTATCAAAATAGTCAAAAGCACTCTTCCAGTTTGTTCTTTCAGCACGAAAATGGAGTTTAATTCTCCACAAGAAAATTGATTTTGCCTTGGTAGCACTTTCTTGAGTTCCTATTTTTAGGTCTTTAGTGCAAATACGTAAATTCAGAAGGATCATCCAGTTCGCCTTTCATCGTCATCCAGTTAATTGAAGTTTGAAATAGCAAGGTGTGCATACTTTTTTTTACCATAGTAGATGAAAGTGTTGAGTGATGAGACAGTTTTTTTCCAATGTCGGAAACTCTCATCCCGGGAGGAAAAGGGTCAGTGGTTTTTGTGCCCTATGTTGGGGTTCACGTGTAAAAGATTCCGCAGAGGAAAATAATTGGAGATTCGCATGCGTCACGTAGGCGGAATGTTAGTGGTCAAAAAATAGAGCCATAGCTATTTTCTCTGCGGTGCTACGTTATGGATTTCCATCATAAAAAAAGTACAACATCTCCCCTTGACCGAATAACCACTGGATCCATCGCGGACAAATTTGAAATTATTATTCTATGGGGAATATATATGAGTTGGTTTGCCGCATCATCGTCATTTTCATCAGTTTCATTGTCACGGGGAGCGACATCGTATGGGGTGTGTTTGGGGTTGTAAAAACGAATCTCATTCGCAAGAAGAACCTTCAACTGAAAACCATACCTTGCATGCGAAATCCACTATATGAGACCTATATACGGTATTGATTGAATTTTACTAGGTTCTTTAGAACTTTCACCTCATTTGAGGTGTAATGAAAATTTTGCAAATGCGGTGAAATGGATAAGATTTCGCAGAATGCTTTATAAAATGCTTTAGTCTGAAAATGAGGTTTCCATTACTAGTCTTTTTTCTGAGCTTTAATCATAACTGCAGAGGAGCTGAATAAAGGCATTGACTTAAGATTTTCGGTAAAGGTTTTCGAATGAAATACCAGAGAAAGTTTGTTTTACCTTTTGATATAACCACTTATATTATTTTTTTTTAATATATTAGCCCTAATATCAGGAATCGGTCTGAAATTTTATGTGATATAGCCGAAACTGAAGAGATAGGGTGACAGGAACGTCTATTGACACTTTAAGAACTCGTGTCAGCACCTATTGACACCCTACTCAGTACCATTTGGGATACGAAATTTGAACATATCTGTTTATAGTGAAAGGTATATTACAGAAAAAACGTTATACTTATATTTTACTAGATACATTAAAAAAAATTCAACATTCTGACAAAAGTGTCAATAGGGGTTCCCTGTCAAACAGACGTTCCTCCGACCCTATTTAGAAAAAGTGCCTTAAAATATGAATAGTCCTAAATTTTTTTTTTAATATTAATTCTGGTTTTATTTATCTGAATTTGATCATCGCTAGCATAGATGGTGTAGATGTAAAGTCACGTGAAATGCTACTAGAACACTTAAAAAAACAAGCTATGAGTGATCACCTCTAGGAAAGTTTAAATCTTAAAGAAAAAGATGGGAAACTCTCCGGTGATGGCCAAAGGTTTTGAAGTCACCTCACAAAAAAAAACACTTCTGCATTCTTTCCCAGGGCTTTTGGTTCTGGATATAGACCTCCTTCAGTAGTCAATTATACTCAGTTTTTGTACTTTATGAGGATCGTAATTTCGCGTGAGATTGGACAATATCATCACTTTGAAGTTATGAATTGGGATGTTTTTTTTAGGAAATTGTTTTCACTGGTTTCAACTTTTTTTTAGCAATTTTTCTTAAGACACGGTTTTAGATGTGATGTGGTTTGACGATTTTTAGGATAGGGATCATCACCGGAGAGTTCTTCATCCAATTATAAAAAAGTAATTTTCGAAATTTCGATATCGAATATTTCGAAAACTTATTTCCATAAAATTTTGGTATATTGCAACTGAATCTGAAACGTTTGCAATGATTGATTGAATTGTCCTCTAGAAGTATCTTGGTCAGAGATACAAAGCATCAAAAAAAGAATATTCGAATAACCGTAATTTACATCTTACCGTCGTTGCGGGTGACTTTGCACTCGGGGGGTGACTTTGCACTCTGCTGTCCGTAAGACTTTCACAAATTCTAACACTTATTGATGGTCTTCGCCGATCCGGTCTACCATGTCAAAGTATATGGGGATATGTTATGCACCAAGTAAGGTACAATGATCCTCAAAAGGATTCTTGTAGTTTCAGTAATAGTCAATAAAATGCCAATATAGGTATTTTGTCAAAAATCGGCTCCGTGAAAAAGTTATCTGAAGGTGCAATTCCAAAATCGAGTTCAGAGTAGTAAATTGTCCAAATCTATTCTAAATTTATCTGGCTAGAATAATCCACTTCGATTTTGTTCATTATTTTTACTAAAAACCATTTTTTCACTATTATCTTCCTACAAACGCATGATTTATGTTATAAAATTGCATATAATGGTCTTTCTAAAGATTTATTATAGAAGTATTTGGCTAAAAATTATCCAATTTTGTGGGAACTTAAGATAAAATGACCGAGATCTATAAGATGGTATGGTCGCCATCTTGATTTGACGTTTCTGTCCGCCATTTTGAATAACTGTCAAAACAAAAATCTCATCTGATTGAGCTGAAATTTTAGTATGTTCTAGCTGATGTCAAGGCCTTTTCAGAACATATATAAAATCCGACCTAGGTCAAGCGATTGTCTGGATATAGGGGCTCCAAGTTCAAAATTTTGACATTTTCATGAATACAGAACTACAGGGAGCTTCTTTTATCAAAATCATCACAAAAAAGACAGCGCTATCGTTAGGCGATGAGATCTAACAAACAAACAGAAAGAAAAGTAATGTTTTTGTTTATAACAGCGCATTATTTGAAAATCTTATAAACTGTTTTCGCAAAGATGAAAAATAAAAAAATTAATTAAATGTACTTTTTGTTTATTTATTTTTTAATCATGTTAGAGTAAATAAATATATAAAATAAAAGTCTCAACCATTTTTAATGGTTACTGAGGCATTTCGGTTAGGTTTCAAATATTGAAAATTAAAAAATAAAGATCTCCAAAATATGAGTATTACAAAATTTTAAACTTTGAGCCTCTGTATCTAGGTAAATACTTGACGTAGACTGGAATATAAATACGTTTTGAAAAGGCCTTGGCATCAGCTATAACATACTAAAATTTCAACCCAATCGGACTAGTTTTAGGGTTTGACAGTTATTCAAAATGGCGGACAGAAACGTCAAATCAAGATGGCGACCACGTCATCTTGTAGATCTCGTGCATCTTATCCTTAAAACTGAAGATCTTCATTGTCGTTTATTATCAGAAATTGTTGATTTTTTAGTATTTATTAAAAAGTGCAAAGTCACCCGCACCTTATCCCATGTGCAAGCCTTTTTTCTTTATTTTTTTTAACATGGTAAAATTTTATAGAATTAATGTTAGTGGCACAAAATCCATTCATTAACAACTGAATACAAATAATTTTACCCATTCACCCCCGTCCTTTCACTTTAACTATTCACTTTTAGAGGGTAAAGTTGAAAAATACCGAAAAAACGTGCAAAGTCACCCGCAACGACGGTAATTATAATAGAAACTACTCGGTTACGATCTAGCAAATTTAGTTAAAGTTACTCTTTTCATAAGAGAAACTAATTTAACAATTTAATCTTTATTCTCTGAATAGTTCCTCAAAATAGCAAATTCATCCATAGCACTTAGGCTAACTTTTGTTCTGTTCTTTACATTATTTTCTCTCATTTTCCAAATAATTTTGTAAGTAAACTTTTCCATTTTTCAACAATGAATTAGACAAGTATAGATAGATATTTGTAATAGAATTGTAGCTCTATTATGTACCTGATTTTTTTTACATGTATATGGCGTTTTTGCCGATGCATTTCAATAAATAATAATAATTATTATAATTATAATAGTTTGAATGTAGATAATACAAATGGCAGGGCTCATAAAATATTACAATAATAACTTTCTAGAAAATTGAAGCTCTCGATGAGTTCTCTTGGAGTTATTGGGGTTGATTTTCGAAATTTTGATGTAAAATTTTTCAAAGCCTAAACTGAGTGTATTAGTTGTAATGAAATTTTGTTTTGTTGTAACCTGATTTCGAAACCTTTAGGGTGATGGGTCTAATTATACTATCGAGGTATCTAGAATTTTTATATAACCATAACTTACATGTTAATTATTGAAAATTGAAGCTCTCTTTTGGAAGGGCTAAATTTGCAGAAGTAAATTTTCTAAATTTCGCATCTTTCGAAAGATAGAAATTTGAAAACTTCATTTTCGAAATTATGATCTACTTTTCAAAATCTAAGAATAAAGAATGTCCTCAAAGAGCTTCTGTTCACTTCGGTTGTAGATACAGTATTAATGATAATATATAATATAATAATGGCACATCTCTTAGATTGGAAAACTTCAAAAAAGTCGAAATTCGAATCCCTGTTTTTTTCACACGTTTTGCTGTTTGTTTTTATGTCTGTCTGATCTATCTCATTCTTCACACATTTTCGATTGAGCTAAATTGGATTTGTTGTGATGTTTAGAAGAAGAAGAAATTAGAGTGCGAAAGAATGAAAGAGACATATGCAAGCAAAGCGCACGTGAAAGAAAGGGATTCGAATTTCGTCTTCATGAAAGTTTCTGATCTAAAAGGTGTGCCACTGCCATAAAGTCATACTCGAATTAACACGTATTCTTATCCGGTACGGGCACTGTATTAAAATAAAGAATCTCAGCAGATCACAGTGTATTCGTCAAGAGCGATGCCTTGGTTAATTTTCGAAATTAGAGAAATCCGAATAAATGGAAATTTTAATGAAGTATTTACAGAAGATGGAAAATTTGCAGCTCCTTATTCTGTCAATTTCTTATGAACAGGCCCAAAATGAAGAAAATTCATCATTATTTGAGGGAAAATCTGGGAAAGAGGCAATTGCATAGCGAAATTGAGGTAATCCAGTGAGTCTTTCATTAAATAATACGTCAAATATCCGACTGAGCTACTTCATTCTGCTGCTTGTGCATATTTGAAATTATATTTCATTCACTATTTGCAAAATAGGATTATATTATATGCCATTAGGTTCATTTAATTTGGCGGCTATGTAAAATGAGACGGAAGCTATATTCATCATTGGACCTCGGGATAGAAATTCCTGATTCTGTCGGCGGGATATCGAAAAGTTCATAAATTAGATGGTTGGTAAATTGGCCCAACTGGTGTGTGACATTTTCAATTTTGGGCCAAATTTTGGCCAATTTGGCAAGTTATTCTTGGGGGCTTGTGCATGAAATTGCACACCTTCATGAACATCATTACAATACAATACTAAATGCAGAATGTTCAACGGGTCAGAGATGCGTTAGCTCTATGAATTGATCAGAGTTGAGGTGCCACCCACGCGTTCCGGATAACCACACTGGATCATGATTTATCAAGCGGGTCCACTCTGTGGGCGCCCTGGTGAGTTTAAATCGCATCTGATTTATGCCTTCCTTTCGCCCCGACGACACATCGCCATCGAAATGGCTGGATCGATAGTCCAGGGCAGCTGCCGAGCGACCAATAGTCTGGGCAAAACCGCATCTAATTTACGTAATCACAGAAATTTATCTTTCTCTTCTGGGGAAGTTAGCGATTAGCTGGAGGAGAAGAAGGTGGTCATATAGTCTCTCATATAGTCATTTACTCTCATTTCTCCCTGGAGATGTGGCCCCACAGCGTCACCTGATGAAGTCTTCACCATGGAAATACTCATTAATACTCATCAATCTCACTGGTGGATTAATTTCCGTATGTACGCCTCAACATCGTGATAGGCAACATTCACCAATTTTCAGAGTTGCATTTTACTGCATATTCACATCATCAGCCGTCCATTGCAATCTAATTCACAAACTGTTGAGCATGGATTAAAGAGGTTATTAAGTAGTTATTGCCCACACAATTAGCTTTTGCAACGCTCTTCACTGTGGCATTACTAATGGGAAATGATGCAAGGAATTCACAAATGTTTACAGAAGAGCCGTATTTCAACGTTCTAATTTGAAATAGGAAAAATATCTTTGATCAATAAATTAGCAGATTTTGGCAGTAAATAATTCAAAATGATCAGTGAAAACAAATTCTGTTTTGTTCAGCAAAATATTCTTTGAGTAAAATATTCTACTTTGAATAGTAAAAAAAATCAAAAAATATCGTTAATGTCTTAAAATTAAGAATGAAAATGCAAAGATTTTTTTTTCTTTTTCTGCTTTTTTAAGAATATTTCACTAGTTTTGGGCATTTAAAATTTTGATATCTATAATATTTCATTTTTATATTTATAAAATTTTATATTTTACTGACATTGTACAAATATTTTCAATTTTTCAATTAAATTTCAATTTATTTAGAAATAAAATAGGACAGTATGTTCTCTATACAAAAGTTAAACCTAAACATTTATGATTGTGATGTTGGACTTGAGGAATAAGTGAAAGCCACATGATTTAAGATAAGCCACCCCTTTCGCTCCCTAGGAAGGGAATTCCAAATTATGACATATTGCGCAAAGAAAGAATTGCGAAAATTTCGACTCTCTGAACCGGACACATAGAGACACGAAGATCTGGCAGAAGATCCAGGAACTAGGAGCTCCGCAAGGTACCGGAGTCTACCAAAGCAAAGAAGCCAGGAAATTAAGTGTACCACACGATCTTCAAAATATATTATACTATGAGATCAGTGGTAGACCGAGAATGGAGTTTGCAAAAGCTGAAACACGATCATATTGCGAAGTCCGAAAACGTGACGGAAATAAGGATTGAAAACCACCTTTAATTGATTCTACTCCTCAACATTAGCAGTGAATAATAAATCCGCCTACAGGTAAAAACTGGGATTACCAAGGTCCTAACAAGGAGTCTAGCCTCTCTGGTAGTAAATGTATGAAAGCATCGGAAAAAGTGCAACGTAAATAAGACCTTACCGGCAGACCTCAGCCACGTGATCTGACCAGGTCAATGTCTCATTAAATAGGACTCAAAGATTCTTGACCCGAGGAGACATCGGAATTATTTTACCCCAGAGAATTACAGGTAAAGTATTAGGGTGCCTACCTTTCGTATGAATGACTAAAACCTGGCTCTTCCTGGGATTGAGAACCAAGCTATAATTCAAGGTTCAAATGGTAATCTTCTCAAGAACATCATTTAAAGTCTCAAATATGAAAAAAGAGTGTGTTGGATCACCACAAAAGTAGATTTGTAGATCATCTGCATACAAGTGATAGTCACAAAATTTGAGTAGGGGAAAGTGGTCTACCTTTGAATGCGACAGCCTTAGAATGTATCAATTTTTCTCTTACTTCCCAAAGCCAAAATACTATTTTGTGAACTATAGTTAATACTATTAACTATTTTCTATTAACTTCGGTTAATAAAATGAAATTTTAGCTTTGCGAAAAAAGAGAAAAATTTAAGCATTCAAAGGCTGCCGCATTCAAAGGCAGGACACTTTCCCCTTTCTGTGGGAGGTCATTAATGAAGAGGGAGAAGAGGATTACCAAAATAAAGCCTTGACGAACACCGTGGATAAGGTCAAAGGGGAAGAGTCCAAGTCACCAGATCTAACAACTTGAAATCGAGCCGTTAGGTAAGAGGTGACCAGGCGAACGGAAACCTTTGAAAAACCAAATAGATCGCTTAGTTTGTTACAGAGTAACTCATGAGAGGTACTCTCAATAGCCTTGGAGAGAACCAGAAGAACCAGAATCCTGAACATGGCTCCTACTAAGGCCAATCCAATGTAATAACTTACCCTGAGTATGGCCGAAATAATACTATGATTCTTACGAAAACCAGATTGAAATTCGTACACAAGGTTGTTCATTTCCAAATTATTATTTCAAAGTATTCTGCCTAATTTACTGCACCTATTCTAAATTAATTAACATGGATAATGTCAAAAACAGAAATTTATTTAGGTGGATTTCTTGGATATCTTCAGAAGATTTCTTTTTCATTTTTTTATTAGCTAAGTTTTTTTTATAATTAAAGCTTTTGTTAATTCTAGCTAACATTTGACTTTGTTATATCGAGCCTAAATTTTATATCTACGTGTTTTGATAAATATTAAGAAATCACGAATATCATATACGTTAGAAGCCAATTTTTGTGGCTGTCTTTTTCTGTCCGTGGTAGAGATCAGAGGAAAATATCGACAAGAGGTTTTTCGGCAAAGATAAAATATCTAGTGGACGGCATAAAATGGTGATATTATTTCCATACCCTTTGCGCTCATTTTGAAATTCTCTTAGTTCTGTTAGGAGAGTCGGTCTCAAATTTTAATATGTTACAGCTGGCCCTAAAAACTTTCGATCTTTACTCAAAACATAACACTCTCAGAATCCCCTGATCCGGGCTATAAGGATTGAGAAAATTAAATTTCAAATGTTATATAGCTTTTCTTTTAATAGTTTTAATTTTATTTTGGATGATGGTTTTGAAAGCGCTTGTGAAATGCTATAACTCTGAAGAACTTCGTATTTCGAAACTTCCTACTTCCCCCGGGAAGGGAAGTTAAAATCGAAAAATCGATTTTCGAAAATTATATGGTTACTAGAATTATATGGTTTCTGCGAAGCAAGAAAGTAATAACAAAATATATTTTCATCTATATCGACCTATTTTTTCCAAGTAATTGAAGAACTAAAGTTACTAAAAATCCATTCCTGACAGCAATTCGGATAAAAATTGCCCAGGAATAAATAATCTAAAATCACTCAATTTGCGTATGATGTATAATACCATGGTAAGGAATGGGTTAAATACTGTCACTAATGACAACGGTTAATTTTTTGAATGTCGCATTTCAGATCGAGGGAATCATCCATAAATAAGAAAATAAGTTTTTCTTTATACTTAGGCAAAGATAGGGTAAAGTGGTACAAGTTGGACAGGGCTTTTTTTTCTTGATTAGAACTTCATTTTTATTTGTATATTTTTAATGCTGTAAGTCTTATAATTTGGTTCCTTGTGCTTAAAAAAATTAGTACTGTATTTATCAAGAAAAAATCCTGGTCCAACTTGTACCGGCGAATTGTCCAACTTGTAACACGATGTCCAACTTGTATCACTTTACCCTAATTGTCAAGTAAGCCAAATGCGCTCACAGTGTCAGTGTTTTCTTTCAATAACCAGATTTTATAAGCATAGTAAAAATCATTCAATGGTTAAACTAATTAGAAAATATACTCGGTTTAAAATTTTTCAATTCAATTCAATTTTATGACATTAATCGTTAATCACATTTTCAGTGGCAATAAACATTTTATTGCATATGGATAAAGCAATATATTTGAATTTGGCATGAGTTATGAACAAAATGAGAATTTAATTATACCCCTCGTTTATTTTAGAACCCCTCATATATTTGATATTGAAATTTGATAAAATTAGTTGAAACATATGCATATATGCATATTTATATGGTAGATTACTGCGGCAAATGCAAATTTTTGATAAAAAGCATTTTTTTTATTACTTTAAATAACTGAATCAATGCAATGAGAAAAAATAGCCTGACTCGCTTGACTTTAAAATTTAAAATCGAAATATTGACTCATCAATTTAACAACGAATAAATTATAAATAAATTGGTTCCCAAACACGGTAACATTAAGAAGATTGAATCATCCGCCTCTCGTTATCCGTTGGAAAATTGAGAAATACCACACTAACATCCTCTAAACTGTCCTCTTTGAACATTTTCTCTTTGCTGATAGGAATATATGGGGGAGGGGTGGTAAAAAGGTCGGAAAGTGGGCGAAATTAGATGTAAGACATTCTGGCAACTTTATTCTCTAAAAAAGCCCATCCTAAATTTAAGGCTCAGTCATGCATAATTCACAACATACTAACAAATATTTTATTACCCAACCACCCACTTTGGCAAAGGAATCATATGGCAATGGGTGGCAGAGGGAAGTGTGGTTGAATCAACAATCCTTTGAGGTGGATTCCCGCGTGAGCACCGTGAAGAGCAATGGGAAAGAAAATACACTTTTATGTTCCAACATTTTTTTTCTGCTTGCTCCTCCAGTAATGTACCCTCTAAGTTTTCTTTTGCAAAATATAGCATCTCAATACCCAAATTGGCGAAGTTTGAACAACAGAAGACACATGATATTCCCCACGTACATCACCACGTGAAGACATACGGTAAAGGTATGAGGAAAAATAAATAGAGGAATAAATTCACCATTCCCATTTCTCCATTTCGCACGAAGACATTGGCGAAGAAAGAGTACAAACAGTTAACAAACAGTCTTCAGTGCTACATGAAGATTCATATATTTTCCTAAAGAGACTCGTAACATTTCCATATTCCACCCTCTCACTCATATCCTCACAATTTCTCAGCCCCAACAGCCTCTCTTTGCTTGGAAAAGAAAAACCGAGAAATTGCTGTTATAGTGCTTTGGTGTACTTGAAGAAGGCGAAAAGTCAATGTGGTGAGAGGGAAATGATGGAATTGGGGGTGGACAGGATACAAACAGCAGAATTATGCCAAGCTGACCTCTACTATCACTAGCCACCCCATTTGCCCAACCCCTCTGACCACAGCAATCATTATTCCATCTTGAACCATCTCGAACTACGAACTGTTAAGGCATTTGGGAGATCCGCATAAGAAAGGTCTACATCTAAATATCATTCCCTTTAGGATATTTTATCTTCCAGACTAGATGGAAGACAATGGATATTATTTTTTGCAGGATAGAGAAAAACAAGAAACCCGATTTTAAAATAAAATAAAGTATTAGAAAACTTTGAAAATAGTCACGTTAAGGTTCTGAAAAGGAATTTACATGCCGAAAAAGAAACGCAAATTGAAGAAAAGATAAAGCTTTGTAGGGGATTTTTATTTCGAAAGGGAGATTTCGGATTTAACGGACACTTACCCAAGAAGCAAAATAGCTGCCTTATAGAACCAAGTAAGGTAAAGTACCCTCTAGTCGGCCGGTTCCTCAACTCGGCCAGTTGAATTATTTAACCAATTTTTTAACGTTTTATAGTAAATTTCTATGAAATTTTCACTGATTTACGTTATATATAATATAATACACCTTATAATATTAAATCGGTAAGACCATATTATAACAAATCTAAGTAAATTGAATAAATAGTCGCACTGGCCGAGTTGAGAAACCGGCCGACTACAGGGTACTTTACCTTATTAAACAAGTCTTTTAGTGCACTTTTAAAAGACTTAAATTGAGAATTTTCTGTCAAAATGACACTTAATGTATCATACATAATTAGCTGTGTCTCAAATTTTTCAGAACATTAAAAAATATCTATAATGACATGTTTTTTTGTAATAATGTGCTAAAAGTTGAGTTTTATTAGCAACATGCAACAAAAGTCAACCTACCCAACCTACACTTTATTAAATAAAGCATTGATTATCACGCAAATGGTACTCATTATGGAGGAAGTGCATACATACATCATACGTACATATTAAAGCAGGTAATGCATCTTTGTATTATTATTAAAAAAAATTAAAACGATAGGAGAGATATCCTTAAAGGGTATCCTTAAGGGGTACTTTTTTGCTGTGTACCTGCAGAACGATTTTTCAAAGTTAACGGTTTAAAAAGGCTCTAGATAGCGGATTTCTCAACCAAATGGTAGGACATTTGGCCTCGTTCGAAAGGTCTTGGAATTGTCGACAAGTTACACGGAGAGAAATCCGAAAAAGTTAAAATAACATTCCGGAAATGTTAATTTTAGCCTGTAGTATTGATTCAAAATCTGTGTAAATATTACCTTTTTAGGTGTATTAGGGGTTAAAGGTACCCTGTTTCATGTCAATTTTACCCTTAAAAATGGTGTAAAATTAACATTAAAAAATGTTGATATATTTTTACACCTAAAAAGTGTTAAATTTCTGAAGAAAAATGTTAATCGCACCCTATTTTTTCTCAGTGTATGAACCGAGTCAAATCGGTTTTGAATCGTTAATGAACCGGTTCCTGACCGATTATTAATTTTTATTCGAAATTAAATTATATTAGTCCTAAGTTATTTTGGACAATGTTTTGAGTGATTTATAAATCCCTTTAAATCAGTTGTGAACCGGTAATGAACCGGTTATGAACCGATAAGTAATTTTTGTCCGATAATCAATTTTATTTCTTTTAATATTATTTTGTGGGATCTTTCGAGCGATTTGCAAATCAGTTTAAATCGGTTGAGAACCGGTAAACGGTAAATGATGCGAAAGTACTTTTGAGGCACAGCATGTAAGTCACGAGTTCGAGTACTTCGCAAAGAATGGGGCTCTTACCCACCCCTTTTTATAAAATAATAAATTTGGTTCTGAATATGTTTACTAAAACACTGACCACAAATACATTTCTCTTCGAAATATAGTTATGTTTCTAAATATGCTAAATATCGTGGTTTTAATAAAAATCCTAAATACATTTACAAAAAAAAAATGTAAAAAAAATTAACAAAAATTGTAAGGTTGTTACAGACTCTCTTATAGTATTTTCACAAAACTTTGAAGTTTAAATTTCCCTAAAACCATTGAAACCCCTAATGATACCTTAATGATGTTCCAGAGTTATGAAAACATAAGCAGGAACATAAGGGTATCAAGTAGGTCCATTTAATAGCGAAAATAATAAGCTTTCTCTACATTTTTCCACAAGCATCTTTATCAGTTTTGCTCAGAAGGAAGCACGAGAGGTTAAAATATTTTACCCATGATACTATAGAGTGAAATTTTGATATAAAAAGTGTTCCACATCTCTAGAGCTTTCGTATCTTAATAACACTTTCCACAAAATGGGCCCAAAATCGAGGGTGAAGTTTTTCTATTTTTGGAAAGATAGAGCAGCAGAAAACAGAAGTATTTCTGAAGGTATCCCACATTAATCGTGAAAGAAAGCTCAGTTCTGACAAATTATCTGACATAAGTGTTTTGGAGCTTTCCACGTGGTTTAAGCACAACTTCGCAGTAGAATTCTCTCATATAAGCCCCATGTTCTTTGACTTTTGCGGAACATTTTGCTGGAGGATTAAATGCTCAAGAGGACAAAGAGAGGGAAAATGAGTGAATTTATTGCTAAGCTATAAATGTTTTCTCGGATATTCCATTTGCAAGATAATTGGCTGGAAGTTTATTTTGCAACACCAATCGCCACTTCGGTGTTTTATTCATTAATACCCTGGAAATCAGTGGGACTTTTTCACATGACTGCCATTAATGATTTTGTTAATCGTATCAGAACCGTATTAAAAAAATTAATTGCAATTCCTCTTCTTTAGTTTCTTTGTTTTGAAATAGATATTAATTCAAATTTTCTGAAAATATTCTTTATTGTGATATTTTTTAGTTAGTGAAAAAAAATTAAAATATAAGTATATATGACGAATCAAACTTATTTTGAACTGGCATTTCCGTATTTTTATACCTCTATTTGAGCTATTGAAAAAGTTAGGAAGCTGAAAACTTTGTAAAATTGTGTGTTAGGAGCTTTTGACGGGGATCCTTTGAAGTTAATAAAGTTGCATGCACACCGCACACCAATCGTTAATGTTGTTGGTTTTACCGGTTTTACCAGTGACGTGAATAAATTGATTTGAATTTTAAAATGCCTTTCCTCCAATTGACATGTTTCCGGTGTGGTAGGAGAAAAAAAGGGAGGAGGTATATTGGGAAAAATTCCATCAATTCCAATTTGGAATTCACCACAAAATTTCCCAACTCATTCTTCACATCCAAAAGACTTTTGTACATAAGAGGGCAAAGGGCACAAATGCAGCAGAAAAAGTAATATTGCTCCAAAAGTTAAATAGGATTGCAGTTATATGGAAATTCTCTCAAGGAGGTTCCCATTAAAGTGGGATAAGTTTTGTGTGATACATAAATTATTCTTCGACTTCCATCTTCTATCGAAATTGTACATTCTTTTCTGTCCACATGGAATTTTCCCAATTTCATTTTCCATCATTTTCAAAGGCAAACCAGAAAGAAAGAGTTTTTGCATTGTGATCCCCCAATGAATGCCTCGGCTCATCATGATCTATGATGTGGACAGATAGAGTTCGCTTCCATTGGATTTCTGGTTCAAGTAAATATAAGATTTTTCCAAGCAACTTTTTCGTTTTTTCCATCTCAGTAGAAGTACAAGTTTTCACCCACCAAACTTCGTCCCATGCCCAGGGAATTTTCCTGAAAATGCAGCAGAAGAGAACTGGCGCTGAAGTTTTTCTCATTGTTGCTGTAAATTGTTTATATCCACCAAGCAAATACCAAGATAATATTTTTTAAATTCAAAATTATTGCCACCAAAGCCACTAGCGATATCAGCAGAATTTTGTTTGTTTTTATTGAGGGTTTGGCTGCCAAATGTTATATTAAATTACATGATTTAACTCTATTAAAAAAAATAAATGAATCTCCTTAAAATGCAGGAGTAATACTTCAGTAATATCATGTTTGAGATTGCCTACACATTAAACAATTTCCTTTCAATAATCCAAATTTTCTCTTAATATGTAGAAAGCAAGAATAATAAATGTTTCTTTCGGCGCTTGACATTTCCATTAAAAAGACTTAGGTAAACAAAAATAAACAGGGAAAATACTACATGAGAGTTTTATTCCCAAAGTGAGTTTTTGCATTTTTGTTTAGCTAATGGAAAATCTGTCAGAAATCGTTATAAATATTCCCAAGATACTAAGATAGTTCATAACCGTTTAATTTTTCTTTGTTCTAGAATAATTTTGCAATTTTTATGCAATGAAAATTTGTAAGGGAAAAATGGGCCAGTAGTATACATGGTGTACTTGTAAACAATGAATTTTTAGGTTTATACTTATTTATAGGTTAATAATGCGCTTTTTATGCGTAATCCTAAGCGTCTTCTAATTGATCTGTGCGTAATTTCAAGTGCATGCAAATCACGCACAGCTGAATCATTAAACGGCTAGGAATGCACTTAAAATCACGCACAGCTCAATGATAAAATGGTAAATGCACTTGAAATTACGCACAGATCAATTAAAGACGCTTAGGATTACGCATAAAAAAGCGCATTCTTAACTGTTTTATGATTCTGTTGCGCGTGATTTTAAGCACATTTACCGTTTCATGATTGAGCTGTGCGTGTTTTTAAGCGCAATCTTAACCATTTTATGATTCAGCTGTGCGTGATTTTTAGCGCATTTACCATTTCATGATTGAGTCACTTTCATAAATTCATAAATTTTCAAGATGATGTAGTCTAATCATAATTTTGATTATATTAACGTTAAGCTATATCTTGACTAAAGCCGCAGGAGCATCCAACACATTACTCTGTTTTCACAAAAGACTGTGTCTCGTGAGTGAATTTAATAATAAAAAGAGATGGCAAGGCGTTCAGCTTTGCGGAATGTTCTAACTCACGAGATATAGCTATCCTTAAATTAACTTTTCGCAGATTTTTTGGTTGTCTAACGGTTTATTACCGATTAAATTGATTGACAATTATAAATCAATTCTAAACTAGAAAAGTGCCTACGCACAAATAAAAAGAGATAATCGCAAAGATAAGCGAGAAAAATAAATCAATTTACTTGACCAATTTATTACTAATTTGGATTGGGACTGGACATAGCTGGGTTGGAAATTTCAATACATTAAAAGTAATTTATTTTTCCAAATCGGAGTAAAACATTACTCAATGCTTTCATTTCTACTAGCTAGTCGCCCCTCTAATTCCACCCACTCACTAAAAAGTCTGAATCATCCATTGTTTTCGCCCCCAGTTGAGTTTGTATCTCAGATCACCGGCAAGAAAGCATCATCCCATTGAATATTAATAAGTGGAGCACAAGGTGGGCTTCATTTGGGATTCTCTCACTGAATTTGTTTGGTGTATCCTGCAAAATGTAGGTGTTCTCAATTCCCTGATTTGTGTACTACCACCGTCATTGAAGAGGTGAAAACTCCATTGAGCTACCATTTAATTGTACTAATCGGATTCATTTCCTTCTGCATAAACTTTTAATCAGTGGCAATATTTTTGTCCTACCATTGAGGACAAATACAACTTTCTTCGAAGAAAATCTTGGAAGAAAATACTTGAAAAACCCAACGGTAAGACAGCACGATAAAATATATTAAATGCAAAGTGACACAACTTTGTTGAACTTTAAAATATTTCACATAATTTTGTAGTACATAAAATTGGAATTCTTCCTTCTTTAGCTAAAATTTTGTCCCCATAATAAATTCATAGAAGAATTTTCTAGCACTGGAAAACTTTTCTTTCGTGGACTGTAAATAATTTTCTTTGCCGTGCGGGAGAAGGTGTTTCAATTTGTGCCTGATATAAATAAATTTGCAATTGTGAAGGTATTTTTTCGGGGCTATTGTCTAGTGAATAAAAATAACATATCTCTAGATACTTTTTCTTGATAAAAAAGTTTGATTGAGTTGTACCAATTTATTTATTTTTTGAGAGAATGAATATGAAAATTGGTATTCAAGACACTTTTGGCAGCCTTTATGGAATAATTGTTTATTTACAGGACGAAAGGATTCAGTGAACCTTCCTAAAATATCCTAAGAACACAAATATCCCTTTATCAAACTCATAAGTTATTTATAATGATTGTTTCCACAATAACTCCCAAGACAGCATTTTCGAAGATCAATACTTTTAGAAAATTTAACATTTCTTCTGCATGATATGGCCTGGGAACATTTTAGCAACTCTGCAATAAACTTTATAAGTTTGTTGAAAAAGTTTTAGAAACGCAAAGGTTTTTTTTTGGTTCAACAGAGGTTTTTGATTTTCGCGCTTTAAAAACTTGTGTAAGTAAATAAGTCCATTTGCAAAAAATATTAGGAATCGATTTTTAAAATTAATCATTTCCAGATGGAATATTTGCAGAACTTATAATTTCTCAAACGATGCATTCTTAGCAATGTGTAAGAGTTTCTTGGCATAAACTAACAATAATCAGATATATCAGACTTTTCAAACAAGATAAACTGATGGACACTTGATTACCTATAAGTACAACTTACAATATTTCAGCTTAATGGGCCATTTTCATTGAGAAATTTCTCAACAAATTTGTTAGAAAATCCTCAATTCCATATGAAGAATGGTGCTTTTATGAAAAAAAGCTGAATTTGCTTGAACTTTTTCGCATAAAAACTTAAAAATAAAAATTGGGAACAGTTTTCCACGCTGTTCCTATGGGGAATTGCGCAATCTATCGAGTATTCATCTGACACTTACATGCCAGTGAGTTGTCAGCTGAGCAAATTCCCCTAAAAAACTTATTTTCATTTCAAAGTTAAGGTTTCTTGTTTAGATAAAATTCAAGTAATTGTGGTTACTTGCAGGTGACAAATAATGCATGAAATGAGAGAAAGTTCCTGTGTATGAGATACGGTATGTCCAGAACTCTGATTTACGGTAAATGCGGACAGAGTATCAGAAATGCGTCAAAGTGTTACAATTTTTCCTAATTTTATCTCCTTCCCTGCTTCAATTTGCATAAGGCAAAGTACAGTCATTCGACCGGGTTCCTCGACTCGACCGGTGGATCAATTTTTGAATGTTTGATGGTCAATTTCTATGATTTTATCACTGGTTTACCTATTAATGTTAGATCATATGCAAAATATTATGGCAAATATTAATAAATTGAATAAATAAACCTACCGGTCGAGACGAGGAACCGGTCGAGTGAGGACACTTTACCTTACCAAACGATTAAATGATATCTTTAAATTTAAATTTTTCTCAATGGTAATTGCTCATAGGGGAAGAGTTCATACTTTTGGACAGTTTCTAAATTTGGACACTTTGAGGGTAAAATTGGACACTAAAAATAAATTGATTAAAATTATGGATTTTTATTTAAATATTTGATAAACAATGAATTCTATCTTAATATTTGTTCTTTTTGGAAGATTTTAACACTAAATACGTTAAATTTTGAATATGATTTGAGTTAAAATTGCTTGTTTATACTTCAGTGTTAGCAATTGCTAACGGGAAATATGACAGAACTTCGTGTTTACTTCAATCTTATTTAGCTGTGGTGAAGTACTAAATTTTTCCTCGCTTTTTTTGAGTGATACTATTAAATATTCATTGAATTTTGTGTTGATTCACATTAATTGTGATTTGTATGTTTGACCAGAAGTGAGATTTGCCCTGTGAATTACGTTTATCGTGTGAAAGGCAGTTTTCTAAGAGATTCATCAGCCAGATCATACGTGATACTTTGAACAGGTATTTTTTTCTCTAATTTTGTAAAGATTTAGCTTTTGTGATGATCAGGTTGTATACCTAAATGCCTAGGGAAATAAAGGATCATTATCTTTACGAACGAGATGTAGTGAGAAAAGACTTGAAATGATCCAGGAAAGACCTTATACTTAACTTAACTTTTAGTACTTAACTGTTCTCAAGTGCTTCTCCATTATCGATTTTACTTTGTGTTGGTTCCTGTCCCCATTTTTTCCCAGTCCTCGCCGTGTTCTAAAATAACCAAACAGTCTTGACAGGAACCAATGCAAAGAAAATTCGGTTATGTAAAACCCTTTGAGAACAGTAAATTTCTAAACAAAAAGTTAATCTCACATTGAGATAGAACCATAATTCTACCACGTAGTATGAATTAAACTCACAATTGAATTTTCTTGCGTTCCGAATTGCAAACACCTTGAATTGCACTCCGAGATCGTCTGTAAAAAATCTGAGCTACCATAAGCATATCTGGGCTTATTCTATTGGTCATTTTCTATTCTAAATAGTTGGAGTACGGAAGGCCAAAAAAAGTTCATTGAATTTGATAAATAAACATTAGAAATTGAGGCCAGTCGATTTCGGTATTGTAAAGTCGGGGTACATTGAGATGAAATGAAGACGGATGCGGTCTATCTTTGGATGGTCTCACTCTCAGATACAGTTCAAATTAAGGCTTAGCCATATGGCTTTACTACTGCAATTTCTTATCAATCACAGTTTTTTCAAAAATTTAATTCAGGATTGAATTATATTAAGGATTAAATGACCTAGGGGAATGTGTAGGCATGGTTCGCACAGAGTGAACCTTCAAACGATGCGAATTTTCTCTTTGTTCGTAAAGAACTGGTTTACCATTTATCATCTCGTCTCATCAGGTTAATAATTATCTATCATATGGCTAAGAAATGATGAGCTAGCTCTTTGCAAACCAAGAAAAACTTCGCTTCGTTTGAAGGTTCACTGTGTGCGAACCGTGCCTAATTTCCCCTATTAGGTTATCAAAAAGCAATAAAATTGTTCGCTATTTAAGATTTTGAGACCTTCGGGAACTGGGCTAAACCTCTAGTCTGAAGACCGCTTTATGCGCCCTGTTACGTAAGAAAGACGGAAGGAGCCTTGGATACGGATTGAGCCAAGTGTCGTCTTTTTTTGTCAATTTTATATGATTGTACGAATAGCACAAAAATCAATTAATGAATAGAATTTACGAGTTTAATACATTCAGTACAAGTCTCATAACTTAACGTTGGAACCCCATGATATTAGATTTACAAGAGCATCTCCAAAATACGATCTTCATTTACTTATCTCATCATTATGTAAGTTTATATCTTCTCTCAAAAGTTGTACATACATCAATGAATGGATATAACACAGCACAAGATGGATAGTGAAACTACAAAATTTAATACACCTATAGAGCTACAAAAGAGCCGGGAGTCTCGTATGGAGCGCCATATCGGAATACAAGAAATGAGATAATCGAGGTGTAATGCAAATCATGTAGATTTTACACAACTTCAAACTATGCGAATTGCTTCATAAATGAATAATTCCACACTTCTTGGGATGATATTCAATTAAAAGAGGTGACATCGTCGAGGCATTCCAACCACCCCCCCATACCTTTTGAACAATGACGAACTTTTATTCCATCTAGCACACAAGGGGTTGTCTTTCCGTGAGAAGCAAACTTTTCCAGAGGTTTCAAACGGCACGGAATTAAATTAAATTCTTCGTCTTTCATTCTTCCACCTTCTACGACAAGCTACAATGTGTTTTATTGTCGAGAAAATCTTACTATCAGGCGAAAAAGGTAGACGAGCATCTATTTTCTTTCACTGGTTCTCCTCGGCTGAATTAACAGGAAGAGTTTTGGATGTCGTACTGATTCGACCATTGATATTTCAGATTGCACTGGAATGCCAACAACTGGGAAATTAACTTCCTTTCGATGGCATTCGCGTAAAATGAGAGGAAGACATACCCTATTCCTTTTAGCAGCCCTGTAGCACCCTTCTTGCGCGTTCCTTCACGGCTGACAATGTACTTGACAATTTTGGAAAAGACAGACGAGAAAGGTAGAGCTTGACAATTGCTAAACAAGTCCGAGTGCACGTATTATTTAGTCCCCTTTCAAAATAGAGATGAGCCTGTCTTGATGATGGAATGCTGTCTTAAATTCTTTAAACTCCGACAAAGTTTTCTGGTATTTTAAGGATCTGTACTGAGAAATCCATGTACATTGGATGATAAACGTTTAGCAAAGTCCGAAAGATTCAGTAAAAGTTTCGTTAAACCTGAAAAACTTTAGAAAAGTTTGGAGTAATTTAAGAAATGCTGGAAAATTTATTAAACCTAAGGAACTGTGAATAAGAAACTTTTGCAAAATTCGAATTATACTTATGAATTTATTCGAAATATCTTAAAAAAATAGAGGAAGGTTTTGCAGCTTCGTAAAAGTTGTTTTTTTTTCAAGTTACTTAATGAATTTCATCCAGGTCATATATTCCAATAGTTAGTCCCACATTTCGGATTTCCTGACAAACTAGGGTGCCTAGGCCTTTTTTTCTGGGTTCTAGAAGCAAAAATAAAGAATGGGCCTAAAATCGTAATTCTGATGTGTAATATTTTAGGCATTTTTTCACACTTCAAGTATCTTTTCAAAAAAAAAAAAAAACGACTATTCCGGGTTATAGAGGGTTTATCAAGATTAATATTTCCCGGTACAGTCTTTGACTCGAAGGAGGTCGCTTTTGTGGGTGGAGGAAAATTCACGAAAATTACCACCTTTGCAGATCAGGAAAAATGGACTTTGCAGCTTCGTAAAAACATATGTCACAATTATACTCTCCCAACATAGAGAATTCCTCACTGTTATGGGTCACACTGTCAAAGGTGGGCAAAAGTGGTACAAAGCTAAGTTAACCATTCGTAAAAAATGCCGCTACATTTTTATTTTCCTGTAGAAGGAAATCCAAGGATTTCCAGGAATTTTGTGGAGTGGAATTATAAACCTAATAAGTAAGAGATTTTCTTGACATAGTGGTATAATTGATTTGGTTTTTCTGGCATGCAGTAAAAAATCTTAAATCTCGGACACCTTTTGTAGTACAAACCTGGAAAACCTTCCCCTAATAATATAGCTTAAAGGAAATAATAAAAGATTACTTAAAGAAATAGGTATTATTGCAGTTTAGTGCAATAAAAACACCAAAAATATTTTTATTACGTATATTTAAAAAAAAGTCACACCCCTAAAGCTTAGGGTAGTAATCCAATGACATAATAATTTTTTAATTTTATTTATTTAAAAAAAAACTTTAAAAATGTTGCGACAAAAAGCTAAAGAAAAGTAATAACTGTATAGGGTGAATAGTGGAAAGCGAGACACTTAAGAAAAAAATCAATTTCAAATGCATTTTTAAACTGAATAAATAATTATTTTTTACCATTTTTTTTGTATCATGGAAGTCTTTGACAAATATTTTAACAGAATCTTAACAGTTGTTATTAAATATTGCAACCGAATAATCGGAAAATTCACGGAAATTACAAGAAACCACATTTTGAAAAGATGGACAAAATTTTGGAAAGTTGGACAAAAACTTTTGGAAAGTTGGACAAATGATATTAATGACAAAATATCATACAAAATATGTAGAAAATCAAATGTTGAAGGTTTTCTCTGTATACTTGCACATTTGATGGTTATGCTAATCCCTCCTTTATGTGAGGGTAACAGTTGAGGAACGCTAATTACCTAGAACTCCTGGACGTCCAACCAAAAAGAGGTTCTGTAAATTTCACAGACGCCTCGCGCTGTCTAGCAGGTATAGTTTTAAAGCGGATGCAATTTTTAGCACATTTCAATTCCCCATCCGCTCAAATCCTTTTTCACTTGCTGTGGGAGTTCTGTAGAGGTTCCTATTTGTCTTTCTCCAGGAGTTTTTGCGATATTTACTATCCACTCTATCAGAAAAAGTGGTCTTCGGAATCTGGAAATCTTTGCAGCCTTTTCCGGGAGATTTTCTCCTTATCAGCTGCTAACTGCTGTTGCAACTATTTCTCCGGATACTTAAGGATCTTTGTCGTTCTTATTAACATGATTCCACTGCACAAAACCACCAAATTCATTCACAAAATCAACTTGTCCAAAATTTCATAAAACGTGTTTTGAATGCAACACGAAATTAAATCATTTTTCTATCCTTTTTAAATGTAATATTTCACAAATATTTTTTATTCACCTTTTAAATGGATGTATGTCCTTTAATTTTCACTGCGAATTTAACAATATTTTACAAATTATGCCGAAAAATCAAAGAAAACACTTTGATATTTTCCTAGCAACTTGAATAAGAAACAGAGAAAATGACAACTATCGTGTCAAGGTTATGAATATCACGCATGCAATACATTTTCTAAATGCTTCTTGCAAGTCACCCTTTGATTGTTTTATAACGATTTTTGCATTTTTAACTTTTGAAATAATCATAAAATTAAGTTTAATATTCTTTTTATCGAAAATTTAAATATTTAATTGATTTATTATAAAGTTTTTAAGGAGGTATCTCATATTTCACACTGCTTTGTCCAACTTTCCTAACTGTCTCGCTTTAGGCAAATGACCCTACTTGTAAATAGGCGGAGGCAGCCAAATCACGAATGCCAAAATCCCGAAAGCCAAAATACCGTATGTTCAAAATCTTGAAAGGGATGAAATTATATGGAGGATAATGTGTAGGATAATTTCCCAAGACACAGAAAATTTCCCTTTGTTTCCAGCAAGCGTGGGTCTAATCGTGGCAATAACTATGACATTTTTAAGAATTCGGGATTTTCGTTTTCGGGATTTTGGCGTTCGGGATTTTGGCTTTCGGGATTTTGGCATTTAGGATTATGGCTTTCGGGGATTTGACCGGAATCCGGAAATAGTCAATAGCCAATTGTATTTAATTAGTTTGTAGTCAGGATGTATCTGAAAAACACTTCGACTGTCTGGAACTATTTACTTTTTTGGTTATAACATTTTGTTAATTATAAACATAACAAATTCTGGAAGCTGGTAATTTTCTATAGTTATTGGCATTTAATCTTAATCAAGAAACGACTTAAAATTATTTTTTATTATTCAAATTTTTTATTGACTATTTTTTGTCGGAAAAACTCAAAAGTTATACTTAAGAATTGCTCCGATCTTGGAATTTACGAAAGAACCATAAACAAGCCTATAATGACACATTTCATTCCTACGTCTCATAGTTCTAGTGAATAGTTTATCGTTTGGAATTGGATAAGTGTCATTCGTGGCATATTGATTGGTTTCGATAAAATATTTAGTTTGAATATTTTCTCATCATTTTGTGACTGTTGCCACAAAACTTTTCCATTGGCACTTCATATCTTCCCAGGAAAATAATCCATAAGAGTTGGGAAGTTTTTTTTTCTTTTGTGATTGAATGGTGTGAGTTGAAATGGGAAAGAGTCCCCTACAATTTCCCTTTATATAATTTATCAAGATATAAAATATATATAACAATGGGTGAAAATGTCAACGACTGTGATAAAAGTTTTACATGAATGGAAGGTCCGTAGGTCTGAAAAGCTTTTCTCTCTTTCACCACTGTTTTTCTTTTTTTTTCCTAACATCCATATTACCTCTGTTTACACATAATACATTATCCATCCATGCCATTGAAAAAGTTTTACTTGAAAATACTAGAGAGAATTCTCAATCCTTTTGTGTGTTTGCAAGTCTCTGTCCGGAATGCTTTTATAGTGGACCCTTGGGAGAAATGATTTAAATTTCTCACGACAGCATCTTTAGTATTATTCTCTTCCAGCTCATAATGCCCATCACCACCTGAAACTCCAATGGAATTATTTCAAAATGGTACAAAAAGTACTTCTTTTATCACCACAACTAACCCTCATCCTGTCAGGCTTAAGCGATTAGAACACAAAAACTGTTTGGGAGATTAATTAGTGACCACACAGGGTATGGTTCAAAGGCTGTAATTGACATTAATTCGGAATAGTGCAACGCTGAAGAAAGCGCCAACGTGTGACTTTATTCCCTGCTCGTTCAGTTTATTGATCCCATTTATCAGTGGTCGCCCGTATATCAGCAACGGCCGGGGGGTAGTCAGCAACTAGTCAAAATAGTGCGATGAGTGCGTCAGATTCCATTTGTGCTCGTGGCCAAAATACAGCACGTGTCGATCACATTACTTGCAATTGGCCTCACAGCAGTTAATTAGACGTCATCCACGAAATGGCATTTCAAAGAAATTGAGTTCACACAGTGCAAAGGTGTGTTGAAAATCGAAAAGTTGTCACTAAAATTTCAGGGAAACATTCGAAAAACGTGAATAGTTGATAATTTTTCTATTCGAACATTCACAGCTGGAAATTGTCCAAAAGAAAATTACATTTAAAGAGGGATTTCGAAGCTAAAGAAAAATACTTATAGACTTCACATTTCGTCCGCGTGGTGATTGAAGGGTTCGAAGTACTTCTTGTTCGATTTTGAAAGTGTTTATAAAGTCTTTATAATTAGTTGTGAGAAAACCAAAAAAAAAAAACAACGAAGCTCATAACATTCCTGTTCCATTATAATTCCTCTTAAAATGGAATTCCTCTTAAAATCACTATATAACTTTTTTACAAGTTTTACAAGCATCGTAGGGTGAATGGAACACCTATTGATACTTTAAGAAGTCATGTCAGGACTATTGACACCCTACTCTGCACCATTTGGAATACGAAAATTGAACATTCATCCTTATCAGAAAACGTAGACTAAGGAAAAAACGTCATATTCACAGCGAACAGACTGGGCTTTTCTACATGGTCATTGTTTTTTACGCCTTCATTGCTTTTTTACACGTGGAAAAAATAATCAAAAACTTGCGGCACCGAACCAATTTCTACACTAATTTGATATTTTTTACGCCTTATGAGACAATATTCTTTGAAAAGACAATTATATATTATTAGTAAAATTTTCCGATTATAAGTACCTTGAGAAAAGAGCAAAGAGCAATTGCCCTGTCAATTGCTTTTCGCTCTTAATTCGAGGTTTTTAGGTTTGTCAAATTTTACTAATAAATCATTTTCTTATTAAAGAATATTGTCTCAGAGAACGGAAAAACATCAAATTGGTGCAAAAATTGGTTTAGTGCCGCAATTTTTTTTTTATATTTCTGCACGTGTAAAAAAGCAATGAAGGCGTAAAAAAGCAATCACCATGTAGAAAAACCCAGTCTGTTAGCTGTGATTATTTACACTTTATTAGATACTTTAAATAAATTCCAGGATTTTGACAAAAGTGTCAATAGGGGTTCCCTGTCGAAGAGGTATTCCTTCGACCCTATTTTAAAATTTTTCTAACCTCATTTGAAAGATTTGTTTGGAAATTCAAAATTGAGTTTGAATTCTTCATGCATCAATGACTTTTAGCTAAGATCCTATTCGAAAATCAAATTCCGGTTTTGAATAAACAGAGAGGCTTTAAGTTTCTCTGAAACATAGGGCTTCATGGAACGCTACAGCTAGAACTTTAGAAAAAAATTTAAGTCCTTTGTTGGTTTTACTGAAGGATTATTTCCCAAAATCTGATTTTTCCTATAACTTTCAACTTTTGAATCACACGATATCAGATCCGAGGCACTACACTTGAAATTCTAAAAAAAAACGAAAAAAACTTTTTATACAAATTTGCTTTGTTTATTTTATCTCTGTAGTGCCCCAGATCCCTTATCCTGTAGACTAAAAGCATCCTATAACAAAGCAGGGAAAGACAGGATTTGAAATTTGAACACTCTGAGGAATGCTTTAGAGTCCAAGCCAAAACCATTGGGAAAAATCGATTTTTCTGAGCTGCGACGCTCACTGGATCGGATAATAAAGTTTTTAAATGCTGTAAATGAAAATGCCATTTTTATTTAGGTTATTTTTAAGTGCGTCCGTTGTTGAAGTGTTTTCCATCAAAAATTTTCACAAGTTTCTGACTTAAAGCAATTATGTTAATTGCCAAAGTTGTTCAGGTATGATTGTTTTAAATGAAATTTTTAAATTTTATAGTAGATAATAATGTCTTTAAGTGTTTAAAACTGTGAGAAAAACCGTAAAACTTCTTGTAGGTCACATAAATTCGCTCTTAAATTGTTCACGTAAGAACTACCCTCTCAATTTTGAAATAAAACTATAAAGCCGTCTTTATTGACTGATTTATAGGTTCTGATAATCGCTATAATTATCAGGTTACAGAGGAATCAAAAATAATTTGTTTTTAACATTAAAAGATATTTTGTCCTTAAAAAAAAAAGAGATATTGTTGGTCATCGGTGACTGGCTGGTTTTCAATGGTTTTAAGAGTAATTTTTATGTTCTCAGTATATTTGAATTTTAATAAGAATTGAATTTATAGGACTACAGTCTTTTAATGACATATGAAAAATAGCCCAACAGAAGTTGAAATAAATTTTGTTGCACTTTCATAGATTCCCGGAAAATAATGGAAAGTTTGTACACACGCACGGAAAGTTTGACATTGCGTCGATTTTGATAATATTTTTCTTCAATCTTTTTCCTGATTACGATTCTGAGATAGAAATTATTTTACTAAATGGGTACACAAAATAAATAAATGCTGTTTGCAATGAATAGGGGAGACTGGGGCAAAAAGTCACAAATCGTAAAATTCAAAATTCAATATCTTCCAAAATAAAAAAGATAGCGTGTAGTCGAGATTTTCCACCTGATAGCGAAATAGAGCCCGGCTGGTGGATTCCCTTCCCTGTTCGCGGGAAATTCATGTTTCCCGCCTCTCGCTCCAAGCAAGGCCTTTTACCGGTGGTATAGTTCTGTTGTCCGCCGTGTGGGGGATTGTCTGACAGGCGACACTGTCAGTCAGTCGGTAACATGGCCTGGAAGAGTTCGGATGGGGCACAGAGCTGGGTCGCTGCCGGGCAATTGGCCGCGATAAGCCTTGGTCTCCATGAGGAATCTTTCAGGGCAAAAAGCCCGGCTACAAGCGGCACAAATTTTTTTCTATAGATAGCCTCCATAGACCTTCTTCAATGTCGTAAGTTTCTTAGAATTCGAACAACGAATTCAGAAAATAAAAAAATATTGAAATTTTTAGGCCGGTTTTAAAATATTTTCTTTACAAGAGATATCAATTATTGCCTACTTATTTTTTAAAAATTGATGCACTGGTGAATATTTCCTAAATGATTTGGATTCTTTGAATACAAATCCACTATCTATTTTAGAATTTCACAAAGTTTCTTTTTTCCAGAAATCCTTTTATTAAAAATGGCCAGTTGGGGTAAAAAGTAAGAAAAGGTATAGACCAAAAAGTAACAAAAAACGAGGCAGTTTCTGATGTCTAACGGCGAAAGAAAACATCATTATCATGTCTCGCCGCTTGTTGTTTGCATTGATCAAACGATTTGCAGTCTTTTGTGTGTTTTTTCTAAAATAGCTTGAAAAGCGCTTTTCTCGTTTTCTCGCTTTTCTCGCAGAGAAAACGGTGTTTTACAAAGGAGTAGTTGAATAAATTTTCTATGAAAATATGTCCTCTAGGTATTTTTTCAAATTTACGGAAGCCCGTAATAAAACGAATCAAAATGTGATAATACCCTATACTACTATTTACCCCATCATTTTTGAGAATAGTCACAGAATTACCTTTTACAAAGCGGCTCAATAAACGTATTTCCTTACAAAATAGAGGAAAACTACTTTTACAAAGTTGTAGAGCGGTAAATTTCCTGTAAAACTGCGCTAATTAGAAATTTCTGAAGCGCTCGATTAGCTTGTAAAAAAATAAGATAACGTTTTGTGACTTTTGGCCCCGGTCTCCCCTAAGCAATGTAAATAATTCGCAACGAATGATCGTTTGATAACGTGTTGACAGATTTTTTTTCTTTACTGATCAGTTGGTTAAGAGAATGTTACACTCCATCTCTAATTTTATTCTAGAAAAATTTCTGCCTCTACACAGACTTGAACTAAGGACCTTCCGCTATCTAGGCGAATATTCTAACCGACTATTGTCAATTGCGTTCTACAGTATTTCTAGCACATTGTATTGACGGGGAAACCAGAAACAATTGGGAAATGGGATCTCTCAATGAAAACTCATCAACTTTTCCCAAAGCTTTCGGCTCAGGATCCGAGCCTTCATCACTGGCTGGACCGAAAGAGAGAGCCATTCTTTATTCATATTTTTCATTAATCTCTTCTTTTTCAACTTACTCAAGTCTAGTATTTGTCTCCGGAGATTCGTTCATAGTGGTCAACAGTATAAGTACATTTCCCGATATTTTCCGGTTTCCCCATCAATATAGTCATCCTCACGTCTGTTTTTTTGCTTTTAGTACATTATTCAATAAGTTATGGGTTAATAGATTCTGAGTTATAGGACTTTCACTGACCACGTAATACACTCATCCGTTCTTGTTCTCGAAGATGAGGCTGTTGCTTGATTTGTTGTTATAAAGATATAAAGAGAAAGTGAAATGAATAAGAGGAAATTTATGTGTATTTTGGTATTGAGTGTTTGAATACGAAAGTCAACAAGATCACAATAAAACTCCGTGTGATCGACTACGATAGAACAAGCCACCTCTTTGTACCACAACAGGAGATAGATAGAGAATCCAAAATACTCTGGTAAACACAATGTTTGCAATTCCCATCGACCAACCCTCCTACTTCTCCCGATGGTGAACCTCCTCTACTGACCCAAGTACAAGTACTCTCGGACACGAGCTTGAGAACTTTTGTTGGTACCCCGCATAATTATTTGACGAAGAGTCTTGAGGCGACTCTCCTTGGGGAAGGCTTGTCGTCCGATAAATCTCCATCACTGGGGTTTAAGGGGGAGTGAGTGAAAAGAAACTTTGAATGTCTTTCTAGGGTTTTTCTTGTGTTTTGAGTGTCACTGGCGAGAAAAAAACAATGGGTGGGTTCATTTTTCAGATGCTTAGACGAAAATTAAGTGTTCAAGTTTTCGGCAAAAGAAAAAAAAAGAATGGCGGTACTAAGGAAGAACGGCAAATTTGTCAGTAAGTGAGATGGCATTTTGCGTTAGACGTTACTCACCAAATTCCAAAGGCGCCTCGTTGATGGCAAGTTGTCATAGTTCAGCTGGCAAATGTTCATCTGCAAAAAAAAGAAATAATGGTTTATAAATAGGATTCAATATGGATTTTTTTTTATCATATCTTCGCAAAAATATATGATATTTGAAATTGATATTGACACACAACATCAATTAATTGACACTTCTCTGATGGATTTTCAATATCAAACAACATGCAAAGTTCTCAGAAAGCTCCAGGACATTTCCGTGTCGACGGAAATAGGCCTATTGCGTGATTGAACGGATAAAGTGGGGAAGAGTTGTAAATTTGAATTGGGTCATGCCATCGATCAACAAAGCCCAGAAGAAGCCCTTCAACAATGGATGCATCTACTGCCCAAGGGAGTCAATGTTAGTCGAGCTGAAGGGATTTCATAGCCAAAGGATTTATTTCCCACCATGCTCTATTCTTGATTCTCATTCAGATCGACATTTCACACTATCGACAAACAAGATACCCTCAACATGTCCAAGATAACCCCTCATAGAATTGACACTAAGTCATCCAGACTCATTGGGCTTCAACTCACGTCCCCGATTTCAGAAACTTATATGCTGAACTTACCACGCACCCCCCCCCCCCACAGACAATTTTCTGTGTCAACGAATGCGTGTCATGGTTTGAGAGTTTGGTATAAAGTGCTGGCAAATTGGCTACATTCGCTCCCCAATTGATAAATATTTGGTAGAAATTTTCTTCCAAATACACACTCTTCAGTCGTTTCCCATGAAAATTTGCATATTTGCCCAATCAGCAGAATTTCAAAAGCCATGTCACAGAAAAAAAAACGTTGGGCAGAGGGTTGGTTTCCTGTTACTACTAATCAATTTTTTTTACAACTCTTTATTGAATAAAATTGAAAAAGATGTAATTTTCATCCCATATCAATTGCAAATGAATAATCAAATTCAATCTTTTGAAGTGAAAATTAATTTTGTTGTCCAAGCGTTAAAAGCATCAAATTGAGACAGAGTTGTATATTTTGATATAAAGGAAAATTAATTAAGAGTAAAATGGACATCAAAAGATTATTTTATAATAAATGAGTGAAACATTGCATTTATGTAACGAAATTCCACAAAAGTATATAAAATTAGCAAAATTAAAAAATAAATCAAAGCAAAAATTATCAGTATGCGAAAATGCATATTTTTACTGCTCGAACTTAAAGAGACACCAGTTATATAATCGATTTTTTTCAACTTCTGACACGGCTGGAGGCCACACGGTAAGAGACATTAATTTCCGGTCTTCGACGACCACCTTATAAGTTAACATTACCTAGGACAGTCTATTTTCCTTCCCACTCCTTTCTCTCCAAAACCATGTTTTTTGGTTTATTTCGGAAATGGCTACTACGATTTCTTTCATTTTCGAATATGTTTTAGAAGTAGTCAAGGTAAATATTTCGTTCTTTAGGGCCTTGACGCACCTGAGGTTTAGCCGAGAGATTGCTTAGCATAATTATGTTTGAAATAGTGGTTAAACTTCATTTCCATCATTTTCCAAAAAGTCGTCTCTCGGCTTAAGTCGTAAATGTGTCTAGGGCATTAGATAAATATGTTTGAAAAACATTTCGATATCGAATTTTTGAAAGTAAAAGTTTAGCCACTTAAAAGGGCCTATTTTTAGCTGATTTTCTTAAATTTGGATCTTTTTGAAAGATCTTGAAAATTCCAATCCGATTGCATCGGACTTAATCGGTAGTGAATCGGTAATATACCCATAAATGATTTACCTTTCTCGGATTTACTTTTTCATTTCTTCATGTGCATTATACTTATGCTAAATTATTTTAAAACACAGTTTTCTTAAGCATTTTCTCATTTCGAAATGTGTTTTTTTTATTTACTTGCGCATAAAAAGGTCTACTTGTCTTAGGGATGATCTTTTGAGTTAGAACAAACAAGATGTTTGGTGAGACTGAACTGAGCTATTGGTTTATACAGGGGCCTGTTGACATTCTTTTCTCCATATGTTTTTGTATAGAGGCACTGAATACTAATGGCAAGATTTTTCCTAAAGAAAATTGACTTATCAGTCAATTATAAAAAATAAAAATAAACACAACATTATAAACAAGAACATTATAAAATATATATTTTATAATGTTCGCCGAAATAGTACAAGAACTACGAGCAAATTTATTTAAGTTACAGCGCAATATCTGCAAAATTTTTAAAAGGGAAAGTGAAAAATAGCTTCACTTTTTATTAGACTAGGATTCTTTACTAGGACTGCTACTATATAGTCCTAATGGTTTTTGCCATTTTATTGTAGCTCATTTCCAATAGGTGGTACTACATTGGGCCTTTTTTATCATTTTATTAGGGGAAAGTACTTTCCCTTCGAACGTTCATGCCTTCGAATAATGTAAATTTTCTTTTACTTTTCCTAAGAGACTTACATATTTTTATTAATTATTAGTTAGCTCATCTTTAATTATTGATAATTACGTGATAATTGTGTATAAATGTCTTGGGGAAGATAAAAGAAATTCACATTATTCGCAGGCATAAACGTTCGAAAGGAGTGTACTTTCCCCTATACATTACAGTAACCGAAATATTTAGGATACGAACCCGGGACACTTGCATCATAGAACAAATACTCCACTGCATAACCCATTGAGTCCTCTTTGTAATCTACTCCAATAATCTTTTTGTTCGACCGCAATACTTTAATATTTTTCAACATTTTTAAAATTTCTTAGTAATAGCAATGGAATTATTAATAGTAAAATATTTTTTACTTGATAGTTTGGTTTGATCTTTTACCGTCAAAGTTTTCGAGCTGAGTATTCTCGAGGATCAGCCTGTGTTTATTTTCGGAATAACAGTAAGAGTCTCAAAGCAACCTTTCAGCACACATAAAGATGGTAGGGGTTCCGCGCGAAAAAGAGATAAAGGATAAGGATTGGTGAATTACGGCCGTGGACTGGGTTGACATGTGTCGAATAAGCCATACACTATACAACCAATAAATATTTTTTGTCCGAAAATAAATACTGTCAATACAAATACTCGTCAAAAATTTCACAAAAATCATCTCTTTATTAACACAGCAACCAAGTTACAGATTGGAAATAAAATATCTATCTATCTATCTATCTATCTATCTATCTATCTATCTATCTATAATCAATAAATATGGATGATGATCTGCGGATTTAAGTAAAATGTTGATATATGTTTGCATTTGACATAAAGGGAACATTTCAAAAGTGGAATATATCGTGAAAGGATTGAAAAGGAGTTGAAATGACTCAATGCTGCGACAAATATACTGCTTTTCCGAGAATGTGTCACATTTGGCAGAGAAAAATATAAGTATAAAAAAAAGCTATTGCTATATGGTTGAAAAAAGGCAGAATGCGAAACATACACTGGCAAATAGTGCAATCTGTCCTATTTTCCTTTCCTCCATGAAATGTAAAGAGTCAAGACAGACTGTCGGTTGCGTATTAGAGCGAAAGATTTTATTTGTACTCTGCAAGTGACATGAGACTTCCTCCAAGATCTCAGTAAATCTGTTAGCATCTTATTCACACTCAAGTGGTTAGCAATCTAATAAGGGGTGGTGGGTGGTTTCGGAAAAAAAGGAAACATATAGTCCTCGTTTGCAATATGCGATGTGCTCAATCCAATTTTATCCCAACTTCGCGTTCACAGTTCGTACAAACGTGACAAAATGTTAAAGAAGTAGAAAATGGCATTACGACCAATAAATCACAAATGTGTGCATCAGAGCAAATAGTGAAACGAAGCCTCAAGGATCAGTTGGTCCGGGGTATGATGGCAATAAGATAAAAGCGGTTGATAGCTTTGAGTCCGTGCAACATCATTTGCATGCCTCATATTTCTCAAATCCCTTTGTGACTATTGATTCCCGGGGCGGCATTCACTCTCAAATTGAACTGTGCCGTATCGTTAATTGTAACGAATTTTAGTGCACCCTCCGGATATGCTTCTGTCATGGTGACCTGGGAACATTGCCGAGATGCAGGAAATGCAATTCAGGTGGCATGTCCGTCCATTCAACCGAACCCATTTACACTTAAGGGATGAATTATTTTTCCACACTATATACCAGTGTAATGCATTCACGGTGGTGATTCTACATGGGTCTAGATATATGAGCTTAGAGAGTTTATTCGATATTGGGGCAATTTCCAAATTCATTTACCATACTCTTGGTTTGAAAAACATTCAACGGAAGTTCACTAATTTTAATTAAAAGCAAAATTGAATTTCTTCAAAATATCTCTCTCGCTCTTGATTGAGGTTTTAGTAATTTTGACAATAACTCCTATTATTTTGAAAATTTTCCCTTCGAAATGCAAAAGCAGTAGTTTTAGCGAAAACTATATAGCGAATATTATTAGTAAATATAAATATTTTATATTTATATTTTGATGGATCAAATCGTTTGAGAAGGGTAATAGAATATTTATTAACTAGAGCTATTCTTTTTCGTAGAAATATTTTGTTTTTTTGTTGGAAAACAACTTGGAAAATAAAAAAAAATCGATAGGTTGGGTTAGGGGGAAGTGGGGCACCTTTGAAATTGGGATTTTTCACTTACAGTGGCGACAAGATAAATAGTACACCTTCAGCTATTTTCCTATTTTTATGTTTTATGGTACAATATCAATCTTTATTTTTCAGAAAATATAATGAATATTATAAATAAAAATGATAATTATTTAATATTTGTATCTGTTAAAATCATGTGTTTTTGTAAGTTTAAGAGTTTTGGTAGGGGAAACTGGGGCACCACCAAACACGGGGTAGCACTAAACACTAATTTTTATTTCCAAACTATTTGGACTACCTCGTCCATTTCTTCAGTAAACAAGCATCTCTATAATGCCTAAAAATTTGTATAAGTCTTGTCCTCTGAAGTCGAATATTCTATTAAAAAATTACAGTGTTTGGTGCTGCCCCGTGTTTGGTTGTGCCCCAGTTTCCCCTATAATTCGTGTGGACAAATTAAATAACACACTTTCATTTTCTCTGAAAATATTACTTGAAATTTACTTTTATTTTAAAATTCATTATATTTCTGTATTTTTGATCATTTGTAAGCATTAATGCCACAAATTTTCGTAAAATAAAGTTATGAGTACTGAAAAATCATGTAAATGGAACCTTTGGTGCAGTTTTACAGGATTTAGCTAAAACAATTTAGGATAACTAAGAATTTTTTCTGTTAATTATATTGCTCAAGGAAGATAACCATCAATTCAATAATTTTTTTATGATCAAACTTACAAATCTTGATCATACAATCTTGAAAAGATTGACCACAAGATAAGTCTCTCGAATGTGACTAATTTGAAATAGTTTTAAGTATACTAAATTTTGTTTAAATAAATTTTTTCCTCGGAGCATTGTGAGCTGAGTCCGAGATCAATTTAGGAATTGGCTTCAAATAGCTCTATATAAAAAGGCCAACTTGCCAGGCGCTTGGATAAAGCAATATTTATTTTGACAGTGTGATTTTAATTTTAAAATTGAAAAGTAAAAGAAACATTTTATTTCGACCGCTCTGAATAAGAAACGAATAACTCGCAGTAGGTAAATTTTACAAGAGAGCGATTTGAACCTGAGATTTTACACGCAGAGTATAGTATTTTTAAGATTTAAAACCTCTATAACTTTGAAAATAATTATCTTTCAAGTATAATATTTACAGGGAAAGTAGAGAATATAAAGAAGTATCCAAAAAGCGAATAAAACGTTTTTTTTTTTTTTTGTAAAAAATCGAGTTGTTCGACTTATATTCTGACCGGTCAATTTTGACTGATGTACCGGTTATAGCAAAAGTACAAAAATTTATAAAATTTTTAAATATAAAAACTACTCAAAATTTCATATATTTCAGAACAAAGAAGCATCAATGGAGTTGTTTTAAATAAGGCTACAAAATTTATACTATCTAAATTTTACTACGCTAGTTAAAGATGGAGAATTAGATGTATGGTACCATTCAAATTAAGCAAGTAAACACAACCTCAAAGTTTTGATTAGTTACTAAGTTTCCTATTACATTACATGATCTATTTGAGTAGTGCGATGTGCATTTACTAGGCATCTCTTTATCACATATTAGCTTGATTTAATAA
This sequence comes from Phlebotomus papatasi, assembly GCF_024763615.1. NCBI lineage: Eukaryota > Metazoa > Arthropoda > Insecta > Diptera > Psychodidae > Phlebotomus > Phlebotomus papatasi. The sequence goes on from NC_077224.1 coordinate 53,768,512, forward strand.
ACTTCCTCTGAAGTGTGCTTTAGAGAGACCACATTGTAGAGTCGTTTGTGAAATTTGAAGACAACTTCTCGTATTTCACGTCGACAATTGCGGTACTAACCCAGTACTGAGGTTTATTGAGTGAGTGAATTAGAGAGACAATGCATCGGAAGAATTTGAATATAGAATTCCCAGCTACTTTTTTCTCTTCATCTGCATTAACGATGCGGTGGTAAACCCGACATTACATAAAAAAGAAGTAATTCTACTGACTAATACGTCCTTTTTTTTGTCAGTTGGATGTTTAACATAAAACCTTAAAATGGGCAGAACTGAAGGGAGTGACGCTGGAAGTGAGGAAGTGCTTTCCATAAACAAGGTTGAATTACAAATGGAAATAAAAAGGGAAAATATAAAATATTTATGTTTTTGCCTTTTTATTTTTTCTCCATCTAATAAAATGTTACAAATATTGCCCTGTGGACCTACCACTTTTGAAATGGATTGCGTCCTGAAAAAAAGCAAAAGTCCCATACTTGATGTATTTTTTTTTTGGAGGTGTAAATTAACGATTATCATATGCAGAAGGATGGAAGATCCATTATGGGAAAAGACGATTAATCATAAAATGATGTAATACGTATTCATTTATTTCCCTAAGAGCTTTGAGTATTATGACAAAAATGAATTGCACCACATAAAAAAACTTTAGGTAAAATCATTAAAATTATATGGACAGAATATACTTTGACAAACTTTATGGACAAATTTTAATTCAATGCTTTATTCCTGGGAAAATGTAAAACAGAATTATGCTATTTCATCCGTCCTATTAAAGGGAATCTACAGCAGAAATTCCATGAAACTTCTGGTCATGACCCAAACTTTCTTATGAATTTCAAACTTCCTTAAATAATAAAGCGATTTTGATTACAACGAAGCAGTACAAGTGCCCTATCAAATTTCATTAGTACCAAAACTCAATGTATAACAATTATGTACAATATATATATATTATATATATAAAATACATACATGCATACCATACTATTGGTATTAATACTGCAATTTGTAGACATTTTCCTCAATAATGAGAATAAACGAAAATTTAGAGACTTAAAATAAATTTAGTACTTCCTGTTCTGAATTAAATTCTAAGAACAATTCATTCATTGCAATCTCACCTAAAAATTTTAATTTTGAAAAATTGAAATAGAATTTTTGTCCAACTTTACAATTAAAGGAAATTTAAGAAAGTTTGACAATTAATTTTAGATTATTTTTTGTGATAGGTAGGGTAAATGTGCCAAATTTCGGCATAGTTGCACGCAAGCGTTAAAGGCTCAAGTTTGAAATGTAACATTTTTAATACCAATTGACTTTTTTTGTTACTTTTTTATAAGGAGTATTGCTTGAAACCTTGTAGATAGTTTATTGTCTTTTTTTTCTCTTAAATCATTCTTGATATATTTTAAAATGAATAAAAATGTAAACGTAGCATTGGTGGCCTATTCCGGCCACCTTCATTCTCATAGTTCCTTGCTCTTTCGGAATTCTTTTAATGTCTTTTTCAGATCATCTTCCTCGTCGAAGCGATATTTTTTGTTATTTTTTTGCATTGTATAATCGCTAAATGCAAAAACTAAAAATTCATGGAAATTTCAGGAACAAAAAATGTGGCCGAAATTGCAAGCTGGCCAGAATTTGGTACACTTACCCTATTTACTACATTTATGTTTACAAGTCTCTACTGATTGTGTGAGATGTATACTTAAGATATTTCATAAAATTGTTCATAAATGTTTGTGAATTCTTACTGGGAACTTGGGGAACTTACGAAATGCTCGTAGAGCGTATAACCCAATAAAAAGTTCGTAAAAGTTTATACTTTTTCACAAACTTTGTTCGTAATATCATCATTTTACTAACATTTTTGTATTTTTTACAAAAATTTGTTCGTACGTTTTTCTTTGCTTGGCAAAAAAAAATTACGAATAAATGACAAAATTTCATAAACATTTTTTGTGTGCGTACATGCGACTGTTTGTAAAACAACAAAGATGCTTTTTAAGAGATTACCTGATCATCTTACGGACAATGTTTGTGAAAAAAAGATACAAACTTTTACGAACTTGTTTGTGGGTATACTATTTACGAGCATTTCGTAAGTCCTCAGTGAGAATTCACAAACATTTTCGAACAATTTTGTGAAATATTTTTTTTGTGTGGTCAAAATTCTGCATTTTGAAGTAAATTGTTTTCAAATTTACTTAATTTGACTCTAAGGCTTAAATCTTAAAGATGTATCACAAAATTACAGGTGATTCTATCTAAGTATTTAATTCTCTTTCTATCTATCCATCAATTTATCCATTAAATTGATTCTAATTGAAATTGAGGCCTAGTTTGTCATACTTAAATCAATTTTATGTGAAATGTACAATGCTGCATATCTGCAACTGCATTCACTATAATAAATCAATAGGATACCTTCTACTAAATGCAATTAATATTAATATATTTTTGGATTATGACAGCGTTCGACAGATTCATAACAGTTCTTTCAAAAATGTCTCTCAATATTATCAATTTATTTCAACAATTCATTATATATCGAAATTAAATTAAATTTATTTGATATTTTGTTGAATTATGATTAATTTGAAAATAATACTATTTTGGGAACCTATCAATTCTGATCGAAATCAAAAGATATAACCTCACCCAAAGAATTATATATTTATAATGAGTAATGCCAAATTAACAATTATCGTACGTATCTTATTACGATCTATTATTCTCATAATTCACTAACAATAAATAGCTTTTAAATTAGAAGTTATCTCCTATTTGTAAATGGAATTGAGCCATATCATAATGTAATTTGTTTTTGGAGCTAAAATATATCATGATAAGGCTCAATTTTGTTTAAAAATAGGAGTAAAATGACAATTTCAAAGGTGCCCTACATTCAAAAGTGCCCTACTTCCCCCTATTACACGGTGGTTTCAAATAAATGATTAAATGTATAACGGTAGGGGAAAGTACTCTCCTTTCAAACGTTCATGCCTTCGAATAATGCGAATTTTCCATTATTTTTCCTAATGGCCTCTATACACTAGGAGGAATTTCTTTAAAAATGCCTTTTTAAAGAAAATTTTCCCTATCCTTTTAGGCAGAAACGTCAATTTTTTTTTTAAAAAAGCAATTTTTGACGAAAATTGCTTCTAGTGTGTAGACACCAAGAGACTTACACATAATTATTTTGTAATTATCGATTTCATTAATGATAAGCTAATTATAATATTTAATAAAAGTGTGTAAGTCTCTTAGGAAAACTAAAAGAAAATTCACATTATTCGGAAGCATGAACGTTCGAAGGGAGAGTACTTTCCCCTATTTATATTTTAGGAGAAAGTGCCCAGCCCATGCTTTACACGGCCCCAAGCATTATAATTATTGAATTTTTCCTATGTTTCTGAATTAATGTGACTTTGCAATATATTTTAAATATAGAACAATTTTCCTAGTTTTTAAAATATGGGTGCAATTAGACACATTTGTTGAAAAACAGAGGAAAAATTTAGTCATTGAGACCGTGCAAAACATGGGCACTTTCCCCTAATTACCTATTTTTTGTAATATTTATTTAATGAGTGATGAATCCTTTTTTTACAATTTGAGTGTACTCATTTTAATAATTTGTTTCGCATTTTTTTTTCAAAATGATAAAATTTTCTTATATTTTTACAAAAAATATTATTTAACATATTTTTAATAAATAAAAAGAATAGAATTTATTCTTAAGAAATAAATAGAAAAAGCCTTTTAGATTTCATACACACTCTGGCTTGGAACGCTTCATATTTTCCCAATATTCCTCTAATTAATCTAACCTTTATTTTTTAGGAAATGTGTGACTAAAGGTTAGCTACTAAAATATATAATGCCATAGACAGGTCGGATTCATTAAAGGAATATGGGAAATATATGAATTGGTTCAAGTCAGAGTATGTTCGAAGCCTGAAATACTTCCCCTCCTTCTTAAATTGTGAGCATAACCATTGTTAATTAGTACGATTATTTCAAGTTCTTCAAGAATGTGTTCTATATTAAGTAAGCAACAATTAGTATTTAGGTGTAACCACTTTAGGTACACAGAGAGAGATAGAGAGACAATCTTGTGTAACATCTGTAAATAAAACAGGAAAATGTTGAAAATTACTTCTGTTTCCCAGCTTTTAAGTAAATATTCAACTTCTTGAGAATTATTTAATTAATGAAGTAAGAAAGTGAAAGAAAATGGTCATTCCAAACTCAAAAATTACAAATCTCCTTAGAGTAAGTTTTTGTTTAATCTTTTAGAACTTTCAACAATTATATTTGCTTGACTTTTCCTTACTAGCTCTATAAGTGGATCTTTAGAGAAATTTTAAATTTAATTCTACAAAATTTTTATTATCGCAAGAATCTTTTGTTGCACTTTTAGTTCTAAACCTCGTTAGAATTAATTACATTAAATGAGAAATCATTATTTGCGAACATTCTTCAATTTTGAAGTCTTTGTTTCAAGCATTAAATTTTAAATCAATTCAGAGGAACTCATTTCATTTTCGGATTTACTTAAAAATGTTTTTTTCTTTATCATGAAACATGAATAAGAAAGTATTATACATGTTTTTTCTTGTAATAAGCCAATAGAATTTCATTCAAGCTTTAAGAATTTGAAGGGGTACTACATTCAAATAGATAAGACAAACTTTCAATCTTCGATATAAGAGTATGTGAAAAAAGATGTTTGAGAAAAAAGGGTCAGCCTATCGACTTCAAACAAATCAATTACGAAAAGTGGTAGTGAATTCTTGAGGGAGAATTTATCTCGATGGTGAAAAATTCTTTGTCTCTTTTATGATACAAAAATACAATAAATAGAAAACCAAATGAAAGTTTTCTGTAAACACCAAAGGGGAAACAACTCTCGAGTCTAGAACATCTACCAACGTGAATATCGTGAATATTGGATTTTTTTGTGAATATTACGAATATTTCATAAATATCGTAAATATCACGAATATTTTTTCAACATTGCGAATATCGCGAATATTTCCTCAATATTGCGAATATCGCGAATTATTCCTGAATATTGCGAATGTCGCGAATAATTCCTGAATATTGCGAATATCGCGAATATTCCTGAATATTGCGAATATTACGAATATTTAGGGAAATATTCGAATATTCTATTATTCTCATTTAAAATTTTGAATATTTTGTGAATATTGATTCTAGGACATGAAATTTTGGTCAGTTGTTTGCCGCTTTGAGAAATCAACTCGCAATTCTAGAACATCTACCAACGTGAATATCGTGAATATTGGCATCTTTTCGTGAATATTGTGAATATTTCATAAATATCGTGAATATCATGAATATTTCCTCACTATTCCTAAATATTGCGAATATCGCGAATATTCCTGAATATCACGAATATCGTGAATATTTCTGAATATTGCGAATATCGCGAATATTTCCTGAATATTCGAATTCTCATATAAAATTGTGAGTATTTTGTGAATATTGATTCTAGGACATGAAATTTTAGTCAATTGTTTGCCCCTTGGTAAACACAGTTTAAATTAAAAATCTATGGTAATTTTACCCTATTTTCACATTGAAAATAAGAAAGTTTTATTAAAAAGCAAGATATTTTCTAATGGCGTTCTTGGAAATATTAAAAAATTGATTTTACTGGCACGATTATCTTGAGCAGTTCATATTGACACAAACAAAACATACATATCTGTAAAGTTTAAAAAATATCAATTAGAGACTTATCGTAAAAGAAACCGTCTGAATTCTCTAAGTTTACGTTTTCTTAAATAATTCTGGAGCGATTCCTCTTTAATATGTCAATGTCTGTAGTTATTTAATATCAAGGCAGAATATGCAGAAACTTCTAACAAACTCATGTACTTAGTTTTGTGACAAATTATCCCTTTACTCTTTTCTTTAAAGCAAATAAAGTATGTAACGTGCGTTTTTCTGAGTGTAGAATTCGCCCAGAGTTGTCACTCGGAGAGATGCAAAATTCGGGAATAGTCCCGTTTTTGTGTGTTGGTGTTTGTGCAGATCTCGGTGGGGAAAGTGGGATAAATGTCCACTCTTTCTCTGCTGAGGGGCTTTTTGGTGTTGAATTGTTGAACGTGCACGAGTGTCTCTGTACAGTGTGGGACAGTGCAGTGGGTAGTGAGCCCTAGAGGGCCCCATCATTGGGCTTTTCCCGGACTGAGGAAGACATCAAGACTCTAGCTTCCAAACAGAGTCTATCAGCCTTCTCAGAGCCTCCACGGAGTTACCACGGGGACCCCACTGAGTGACCAAGGAAAATAACCCTTTTATAACCTCGTGGGAGCACTATCAGCATTGAAGATCCACTCCGCCACCACGATGGATATCGGAATGTTAATCTGCACTGGATCTCTCATCTACTTAATGGGCCCCACCGTGTTATCCACCGGGGGAACGATTCATCGCCTACGCGGGAGGATTCCTGCCCCTTAGGGGGAATCGACAGTGGCTTCAGTGGATTTCATCGGAGATACCATCGACGGACTACTATCCTGTGGCTGGAGGGACGGTGTAGGAGCTTTTGATCCTAAATTCCGGAATAAAGAGTGAGAAGGCATCCCACCTGCATTGTATCGTAAGCTTTTTGTATTTAATTGTCTCCGGATCATTTGAGTAAATTCTTCCCATTTCGCTTGTTTTTACCAAATAAAGTGAAGTAATTCCCTCTCCAGTAAATAGAAAATGTAGATTTAATTTTTCTTTCAAATAAAATCATTATAAGTACTGAAATTCAAAAACCGGGAAAGTGAGTTATTTAGAGAGAATGGAAGGATATTAATTTTGTAATGGAAGAGCATATCCAACAAAAGGTCAAATGTCACAGTGTAAAATATAAAATAACGTGACATTTAACAGAAAGTTTGTTCATTTACTTCTAAAATCAGTTTATTGATTTCCTGAATTTAATTCATTTTCACGTTTTTCGACTAAAGTACACTAATTTGCACTTTAGTGAGAATTGAAAAGGCATATCATAATTATAGTTGAATAGTAATTTATCTCATTTGGTTCGAATGCTCTACAGAATTTCCATATTATCTAGAAATCTTAAATCCAGATAGTCATTTTTAATACAATTGGCACACAGTTAACGAAATTATACAGAAGACATATTTCATAAACAAAAAACGGAAATGATATTTACTAAATATTTCATAAATGATCAAATATTGTAACTTTTAGCTGAGATTCTTTATAATCTCGTTAGACCCAAATTTTGCATTTACACGATTTCTCACTTATAGATCACGAATATCGTGTGTGCTAATGGGGATCTCACTGGCGCAATAGGCAAGACCGTTGGCTCTTGGACGATGAGATCTCTGACTCGACTCTCATATCTGTGAGTTCTAGCCCACCATGCACCGGGTAGGAATGCGGAACCCTGTTCATGCGGAACAGGGGATTTGATGTCGGCAAGTTCGCTTGCCATTGACGTGGCCCGTTTTTGGGCAAGACAAACTTAATTTTAGGCCTCGACACGATTAATAATAATCCGGGTCTAATTATCATAATTTGAAAAAAAATGGTGTTTTGGAAAACTCTCGTGGAATACTACAACTAGATGGCAAATTTCATGAAATTTCACTGTAGTTGCCATCTACAATAGGCGGAAAAACGTGAAATTTCATGAAATATAATAAATTTTCCATTGAAACCGGAGTGTCACTAAGGACATCTGAACTTCATCCGGTTTAATCAAAGATCCGATTAATCGAAAAATCGAGTTGATAAATTTCGCTGTCTTATATTTCTAAATATTGTAGCTGAGGTCGAAACCTTTCCAACGGTAAGGTCGTAGTCCTCCCTCGATGATCCCTGACTTTAGCTATGATCAAAAATGTCTTGACCGGATCACATTTTCGGTGTTTATAAAGCGATGTCGGTGAAATTTTAGTATATATTGTATCTGCGATCTATAGATCTTTCCAACGATGGATCCCATCCGACCCTTACTAATCCATATGAACCGGACTCTAACTCTAATGTTTATTAAGCGATTTCAATGAACTTTTTTTTCTTTTGTTGGCCTTCCCCACTCAGACTATTTAAAATAGAAAATGACCAGTGATAAGCCCAGATAAGCTTATGGTAGTTGAGATTCTTTACAGGTGACCTCGGAATGAGTGAAATTTGGAGTGCTTGCAACTCGGAATGCGAGAAAATTCGATTTTGAGTTGAATTTTGAAAGTAATGGCTCCGGCACACCTTTTAGATCAGGAAAATTTCATGAAGTCGAAATTCGAATTCCTTTCTTACTCACATGCTTTGAATTTGTCTATCTAATTCTCTTGTACTCTTCTTCTTCTTCTTTTAAACATCACTCCAAATTAAATTTAGCTCAATCGAATTTGGTATGCGAAAGAATGAGATAGTCATATGCAAAACATGTGAGAAAGATAGGGATTCGAATTTCGACTTCATGAAATTTTCCTGATCTAAAAGGTGTGCCCGAGCCATAAAGAATCACATTGAACCAATTTTATCCATTTCGACTGACAAGAACAGTTAACTGCTCAATATATTCTAAAAATTAGGCATGGGCACTTTCCACTGTTTTAATTAAATTAACTAATATATACAAATTCCGTCGTAAATAAAGGCATAAAAGTTTTTTATAAGTGTCTTTACTGAGTGAGAGAAATCAAAAAAAAATTAAAATAACATTCCGGAAGTGTTTATTTTACCCTGCAGTATTGATCCGAAATCGGTGTAAATATTACCCTTTTTAGGTGTATTGGGGGTTAAAGTTACCCTTTTTCATGTTAATTTTACCCTTAAAAAGGTGTAAAATTAACATTAAAAAATGTTGATATATTTTTACACCTAAAAATGTTAAAGTTATGAGGAAAAAAAGTTAATCGCACCCCCTTTTTTCTCAGTGTTTGTATTTCAATTAATTTTATCATTTGTCTTTCAACAAAATTCGAGAAGTACATAGCTGTGAAACAGTGGCTTAGAAATTAGTCAAATTGGCATGTACATGGATTTGCATATCATGGGATTTGGTTTATTGATTTGTCAATTTTAAGCAATAATAAGTTCAATCAACGACAATGTAGTATCAATGTAAATTATATAGGGAGAAACTTCTCGATAGAAACTTCTCCTATACACCTGGTGAGCCAAGTCAGGCTTCTGAAATGTCCTTTGTATTAATTTGTGCATACAGAGCTCGGAGGTGATGGAGGTTTGGGGTGGTTTCATGTGACTGATATGAACGGCTGAGATTTATTTCATGATGACACAACATATATTTCGGAAGAGCTGTTTCGTTCCCCATGTTCCTTTTTTTTCTGGTCACAACACTGCGCTACATGCCATTCAAGTGGCGAGATTATTAACTTTTTGCCGTTGAATCCTGCAGCTGATCATTATGGCACGAGTGATGACATTGCGGGAAAGCTATTTTATTTTCCAGAGAGAAGAACAACACTGTAATTATGTGCGAGAGGCTGTAATCAATTAAATCAAAAATTGACAGTGATTTCCCGCGCTTAATTAAACGACGTGATTTATAATTATAGCCACCAACCAACATGAAAACTTTCTGGGAGAGAATTGGTGCGATTGAACACCAAAATCGATTACTAAATCGAGATTAAAATGAAAACTTTATCCATTTTTTTCTCTTCTTTCTCCCTCATCATCTCAATCAATTCCTCAATTGGGAATATCTTTCCAGCTATAGTATACTTTTTTTTCTTTTACCATGGTGACGAAGCTTCTATCTGCGAAAAATTAATTAGAAATGGTATGGACAGTGAAAGCTAGAGGAGTGAGATTAATGGAAATTTTCCACGTACATTAATATTAATCTGTATAGGCCCTTCGCCTCATTTAGGATCCGGGATAAAAAGTTAAATGAAGTCTAATTGAAAATATCACATTCTCTCCTCTCCGTGTTCTGAAATTTAACGATGAAATTATATATATTTCTTCCTCGTGTTTTTCGCGAAAAAGCTCTTCTGGAACAGAGAGGGAAGTAGAGGTTTGGGCTGGAGGTAGTTAGAAAAAAAAAACGTCACCATTCTGCATTGATACTCTTTCCTCAAGCAAAATAACAATTTTGGGGAGCACAATGAGGAATTAATTTAACTCATCGTTATATAGAAAGAGAACGTATAAATGCCATTGTTTGTTCGACTGAATAAATCTCTTTATATCACTCAGCGGGGTGGAAGATTTATACAAAAGCTCTCAAATAAGGTTTTGCGGGAGAAATTTCTTTCTTCAAAAACCACAGAGAGAGATATACAATTCGTAACAAATACAATTGCAATATAGAGACAAAATTAAAATAAAACATGAAAAAAATTGGGGGAAGAAACAGCTTTTCAAAAATCATTTTATTATAATTTGCAGACTTTTTTCCATGTACAAAAATTCTCACCAATTTCACAGCATGGATAAAAACGGAAATTTGTCCAAGAAACTCGATGGTCGAAAAAGTAATTTAGCCAAGTTATATTTTACACCATTAATCAGTAAACTTTAGAATTTTTTTTGGCATGGAACTGGTAGCATATTTGAGCAAGAAGTGTTTTATACGCTGCTCAAGTGGTTATTTTTCATTTCTTCAGACATTCTGCATAGTTTTGTGGTTTAAACTTTGCCAAAAATTATTTATTTTTCCTGTTTTTTTTTCTTTTAAGAACATGAGTAATGGCTTTAAGTTGCATTTTTTTCTTGTGGAAATGGAACATGAAAATGGGAATATTTGAGAATTTAAAAAGTATAAAATTTATAGGAGACATGTAATTTTGCTTTATATTAATCCGTATTTTGGAAAATTATGGCAACTCATAAGACATTGTTAAACAAGGATGGGACAGTGGTAGGGGGAGGTGTGGCCACTTTGACCTGTGGGGCTACATCGTTATACGATTTTTTCCATTTTTTCTCATATTTTTAAAGGAATATTTCTAAAGGAAAATGGGTTTTAACCTAATGTATTTTTGATAGACAAAACAATTGTGAATCTAAATAAAATAATTGTAAGGATCAGCTTCATTTAGAAATGGGAGAAAATATCATATAACAATGTAGCCCCATAGCTCAAAGTAGCCCCACTTCCCCCTAAGCATTTCCCTTCAGACTTCATATACTTTCTGGTACTGCAATCGGTCTGGATAAGCTACACTTTCTAAAAACAAAAAAAAAACAATAATTTAAAACGAAAAATTAAAGCAAAAACTTCCAAAAATGCAATTAAATAGCATTCTTATCTAAAACCCATTGTTTTCTCTTCTAAATTCATAAAATTAAATTTAAAAAAATGCCTAAAATTGTGAAGGTTCAACTCTAACTCACATTGTTTTACATGACCAAAATTACAACTTTTTATAAAACTAATAATTCGAAATGACTAAGCTTTTCTAATTTAACCCTAAATCTAAAATTTTGAAACGACAAATCAGTGAGGTCCGTTTTTATCTCGTGTTAAAAACGTGTCCGTAATATTATATAAAAAAAGGTGGTCCAACTTCTTCGAATTACAATATAATATTAAAGAAATTAGAGAGATTGCTAAACGTTTCAGTTTTGCATAATGCTCGAACTTACGAATTAGAGTTTTAGGGTAAATGTCCTAATTCAAAACCATATCCAAACGCTTTAACTTTGACAGAAGATTCAACACATTAAGTCCATTTTTTTCTGAAGAGAATTACATAAATTTGCTCCTTGACTCTTCTAGAATGTTACTGTTTAGTGAAAATTCCTTAGGTTTAATTTTAAAACTTCTTAAATACAATGAAAATACGCGAGCGTAAAATGCTTCTATTGGAAACATATTAATCCAAATGGAGACAAGGGAAATGTTCTAATTGGAGACAAACAGTGGAAGTGCAACCGAGACGAAAGGCTTCCAAAACCTTGTTGAGTTGCTCTTGAGTGCAGAATATGTTCTAATTCCTTGTCTTTTCTCAATTTCCATCTAAAACAATAGGAATATCTCTGCAAAAAAAAATCATACTTCTGATGTTTGCTATTTAAGCATTTGCAAACACTTAAGAAAAACCCTTTTTGTTCACGAAATAGGTAATTATTTCATTTGAAAATTTCACGCACCGTTAACAATAAAGACTAGCACTTAATTTAACTAAAATTAGCCAGAAATGTGACATAAATGTTGAACAAAACGAAGAAACAACAGTCACCTCATTGCGTTTTTCATTGGGAAACATAGTCGATCAATGAAAAATTCGATTGTGAAAAGGTACACTTTTAATTTTTCTGAGAAATTAATAAATTAAAAAATTAACTAAATAATGACACTATGGTATAGAAAATATATAAATATAATAATTTAGTATTGTATTTATCATGAAAACAGCGACGTTTCCATTTGGAGTAGCGAAAAATTTTCATTTGGAGCAGGTTTTGAATTAGCTAAATTTACCCTATACAAAATTTCTCTTTAGAAATTTTTTGGGTGTATACCTATTAAATACCAATTTAATCTAATTCATACACCATTAAGCTTCTGGCATAATTTTTTGATCTGGAATTTTTTGAATTCAAAATTCGGATATTTTCGTTCTCAAACGCTTTTCATATGTTTATCCGACTCTTTCGCACTCAAAATTGAACTGGAATATATTGAATTTTGGAATTTTGCTGTGATGTTCTAAAGAAGAAAAAGAGTACAAAAACGGAGATAGGCGGGCCCCGACCAAAATCCCGAAAGCCAAAATTTCGAATTCTTAAAACTATCCTAGCTATTGCCACGATTGCACTCGCCCTTGCTAGAGGCAAACGGAAATTTTCTATATTTTGGGACATTATTCTATCCATTATCCTCCGTATAATTTCATCCTTTTCAGGATTCTAACCATTCGGGTTTTTGGCCTTCGGAATTTTGGTTGCCACTGGTCTAACTAAATTGCTATTGGTTATATTCATTAATGAACTTTCAGAGAAATCGAGTGTTATAAAACTTGTGCCATCCGAAGCTTTTAACCCTATAAGGACGAATGGGACACCGGTGCTCTAAAAATGAAGACTAATTTTCCGGACTATTTTGTAGGACAAAATAATTTTCTATAAGCAAAAGAAATTGTATCGATAGAAGGCTTTCCGGTGATGGCCAGTGAATTCGAAGTCACTTCACAAAGAAAAACACTTCTTCAATCTTGCCTAGAGCTTTCGGTACTGGATATGGACCTTCTTCAGTGGTCGACTAAACTATGTTTCTTGTATTTTATGAGGATCGTTATGTTGTATGGGATTGGGAGATATCATCACTTTCAAGTTATCAATTGGGAAGGTTTTTTGGGATTTTTTTTTCACTGATTTTCAACAAAAAGCGCCAAACCACATCATATCAAATCCGTACCTAAAAGAAAATTGCTAAAAAAGTTGAAAAAAAAAGTTTAGTCGACCGCTGATGAAGGTCCATATCCAGGACCGAAAGCTCTGGGCAAGATTGAAGAAGTGTTTTTCTTTGTGAAGTGACTTCAAATCTACTGGCCGTCACCGGAGAGTCTTCTATCGATACATATCACGCCAGTTATTCATCCAATTAAAAGAAATTGTTTTTGTTTTTGGGATACCGATGTCCACTCGTCCTTAAAGGGTTAAACTTTCCACTAACCCTCTTTATTGTTACTGTTCCAATCTTTGGTTCCTTTCCCTATAGTCATTGACCTTTAAAGACACCCATTAGCAATAAATCATAAATCGATAGATTGTAATATACTTTCACTGTGGAGTTCGTCTAATAATAGAATGTCATTTCAATTCTGTAAAGTTAGTCCAAAAAGTTTTAATTTTGTTAATTTATCTCTTTGCTAAATTTTCTGAAATTGTGCAATACTGGTATAATCTTGTTTCTTTTTTCTTTTTTAATACTTTGTCTCTGTGATTTCACATCTGAACTTGGATGAATAATTCAGAGCAAAACTCGGGCTTTTTACTCAATATCCCTTCCACGGGCATCTTAAAATTCTCATTAAGTTTTCAGTGGTTGCCTCTTGTCAAAGGACACGTCAACCCAAAACAAGTGAGTGTTTCTGGCCTCAGGACTTTTGGGTGATGCTGGATGACTCGTAAACCAACACCTCCATTGTCATGTTTGCCCATTAGGCGAGGCATTCAACCCCAAAAACGCTTCGTGAATTTATATGCAGAAACTAAAGGGTTGTAGCTCATGACAGCAGAACGGTAAACTGAAAAGATAGGGGTGGTGTTTATTGAATAAGATGTCTCTCCTTGTTGGTTCTTACCAGTCTCAATATGCGAAATTAATTTTACACAAAGTCGCGAGCCATGTTGCACTTAACGTTGGTAACTCATACTCTGTATTCAGCAAAGTGCACACCCTCGAAAAGCACCAAGACTCTTGGCAATATAAAGTGGATGCAATAATTTTCAGCTAACAAGACATACCCCATGAACAAATTCACCCGCGAATTGTGGTAGGGGTGAGAAATGGCAAGTTTTTGTGACTAGCGACATATCTCGAATCTTGATTTATTCATTTAAAGAAAATTTATAGACGCCATGAATTCCTAATGTAAATTTATGTATTTGGGGGAGGCAAAGGGAATCACATATTATTCACACTTTCAAAAGAAACAACCCAGAACGCCTTTTTCCTATTTTTTTTTTCAGCGAAATGGGATGAAAAAGAAATGCCAGCAATTGTTCTGCATAAACAATACTACTATAACGTACATTTCGTTCCATATTCTCTGTGACACGGCACCTGAAATAATATCCGGTCACACTGTTTCAACACTCCTCTAAATCGAAGGTGAAATAGTCCAATATAAAAAAAAGTGCAGAAAAATTGGAAAGGATGAACGAACATAAATATGGCATTTCTATTAGATATCGGATGACAATTTCATACCAGAATTATTTCCTTATTCACGCAATTATAGAGCGGCAGTTTAGATAATAAATACTCCTTTTAGAAGTTCTTAATTGGCTTCAATGTCCCATGTAATCACAATTTAATTTTTTGAACACCACACAGAAAGCAATAAATGTTGGACATTAAAATCAGAAAGAACCAGCTCGATTTTTTTTTAAATACATACGATTTATAGAGATTTTGATTTACCTGGGGCTAAAGGCATCTACACATTGGGAGCAATTTTTGTCAAAAATTGCATATTTGACAGAATATTGAAGTTTCCGCATACAGCAATGTAGACGACTCCCTTCAAAATAGCAATATTCGTCAAAGAATTGCTAAATTGTTTTTAAATGTTTGTATTAAAGCTATTGAAGCGTATAACCGACTGAAAACTTCGTTAAAGTTTTCACTTTTTCACAAACTGTGTCTCTTTGTTAGTTTGTTAACCTTGTTTATCTGGCGAACTTTTCGAACAAATGACAAAATTTTACGAAATTTTTCATGATGTTTACGAACATTTACGAACAGATGTTTATAAAGGAACAAAAAATGCTCATCGAGTGATCATGTTACGAATAATGTTTTTGCAAAAAAAGCAAATTTTTACGAACTTTTCAGTGGGTTATATGACTTAGAAACATTTCGTAAGTTTCCAGTAAGAATTTAAAAACGTTTGCGGACAATTTTACAAAATACTTTCATTTTTTTTCTGAACACTGAGAGAAATCCGGAAAAGTTAAAATAACATTCCGGAAATGTTAATTTTACTCTGCATTATTGATCCGAAATCGGTGTAAATATTATGCTTTTTAGGTGTATTATGGGTTAAAGTTATCCTTTTTCATGTTAATTTTACCCCTAAAAAGGTGTAAAATTAACATTTAAAAATATTGATATATTTTTACACCTAAAAAGTGTTAAAGTTACGAGGAAAAAAAGTTAATCGCACCCCCTTTTTCTCAGTGTATGCACGATTACTTAGTGGCATACATATTTTCCTCCTTTAAATCTCTCACAATATACTCAGTTTGATTAAATAAATGTCCTTTTTATGAAATTTACACAAAGATCATATTTGTTTTTAAACTTTTTACTAATTTTTGACTATATTTTCTTAATTGAAAATCTTGTACAAGTCGTCTATTCAAATTTTGGAACTTCCAATGCTAGTCCCCGGCGAGTGGCCTTCAAAGTTGAACCAATTTCTTACTTTCACATACAAATGCGTATGGGAATTTTTCTGCACTCGTGATCGTTATGCTAAATATTAAAAAAAGTGAGAAGTTTTTCCGTATTATAAAATACCTTTCCGTATGGAGGGATAAATATACTAAATTTTTGTTTAAATAAATTTTTTCCTTGGAGCACTGTGAGCTGAGTCCGATATCAATTTAGGAATTGGCTTCAAATAGCTCCATATAAAAAGGCCAACTTGCCAGGCGCTTGTTCCAATGGGTTTCTGGGTGAGCTCTCACTGATTACATTCGAATCGGTACAATATAAACCTCAACCAAATCGAAAAGTTTAAGGATTTTATTTCTATTTCATAACTGGTTTTTTTAAGAAAGGAAATGTAGAAAACACATTGTTTTTTTTATTTTTCGGTGTGTAAATTTAGTTTATTTGAAATTTAGTAAATTTCGAACCGATTCGGTTAAGTATGGATTCTTTTGATAGGTTCTGCAATCCATAAGATAAATGTGTAAGCCCAGATGGGGCTCACCTAAAATAGAATTACCAATTTCTAGAGGGAGAATGGGGAACTGAGGTTTGCCACCCTTATTTCAACTTCCTGAGAGTGACTGTCCACGGCGACTGATGATCACTCACTGAAGTACTGATGTTAATTGCCATAAGCAACAAGAGCACCATATAGCAACCTTCAGCACCCGCCTTGGGATGGTAGGGGTTGGGCGTGTTAAAGGAATAAGGAATTGGGATTGGTGGGTTGCAGCCGTCGACGAGGGTTGACATGTGTCGAATAGGCTGCACGCTCTACAATTCGGCCAATCCTGACAAAGCTGCCGTCCCTTGGCAGCGTGGTGAATAGTAGGAGCCCCCAGGTCGGGACCGTATGCTACCAACCTGCTCCTTTAGCCCATAACACCACAACACCAATGAATGCAGTATCCCAGGAAGGGAATTAACCTTAAAGTTCCGTGTTACATAGAGCGCTTGAATCCATTTATCACCATGGATCGAATGATTAAGCAAGCTTAATCTCACAGTCCTTTCAACTCACTAGGCGCTGTGAACTGGTCTTTCACTAACCAGACATGGAGGCCCCGCGAGAAGCTACAACATGGGAACGTGCTATAGCTACTCGCTTCATTTGTAGGGGTGACACTCCCCGGACTCAATGATTGAGAAAGTGCCCGTGAGAAGCGCGAGCCAACAGAGTAACTGTTTGGGCAAATCACATTCTTTGACGTGGACATCCTAGAGATATGGAGATCGCCTAAAATGCCCGTGAAGAGCCAAAAACCCACAGCACCTGTTGGAGCCAATCACTGTATTGGGAGTGGACACTTCCGCACATCATTGGTCAAAGACCTACATTCCGCGTAGGTTAGGCTAGCCTCTTACACACTGCGCATTTTCTCCTAGGTAATTCCACACACGGACATCCTGTCTCCACCCGAGACCTGTCCTCTGCATTCTTCTGACGCCTTGCCAGACTGCAGTGACGAATCCCATCGTCTATGACTCTATACTCTGTACTTCAAATGGGCCACATTTCCTCTGCAGAAGTTCGTTTGACCGGTACCGGTTTTCCATATATCCATAAGATTTCCTCATCCATATACATCATGCTTTTCCTTCGACCTTAATCATTCCTCTGATATCAAATTCCTCGTTGCTATACTGACTGAATTTCCCTTGATCCAACCAGAAATATCCATGTAAAAGCCTGTCAATAGTGTGACCTATTGGGAACAATACGTCTTTGAAGTGAACAACTTCAGTGATTTCTAATCACAAATTCTTTGTCCGCGATTATCTTCGGCATCCAGAATGCTAGATCTGCCCCATGCCTTTGTACTCCGTGAAACTCCTGTCGCATGTTAACTTGATATCTTCAGTGTTTAGTGTTGTCGACTTTTTCATTTAATCTCTTCTGTTGTAGTTCATTTCTCTGATAAGGATCCTTTAACGGTCCTACTGGTTATATTTCTGTTGTCTTGCATTCGAATTAGATGTCATCCGTGTAGTAGAAGTTCGCTGTATTGTAGAATGTGCTCTCTGTCGAATAGTGGTCCTGTTGGTTTCCAATGTGAAGTCTTCTTTTCCTCCTTCAGGAACTAACTCGATGCGTTCGGCGCTTTCGTTCCCTGTTCCCTAACTTTGGGATGTAGTGATTGTATGCATCATACACCTGGCCAGATGCTGTCCGCTTTGTTGTAATTGGATCTTACCTCTGGACCTAGGAATTTGATCATACCACTATCCCATCATTACCGTTTTCGTCATGCGAAACTTTTACCGACCGTGTGCTTTAGAGTTTATAACGTATCGCTCCTATTCTTCGAATATACCCCTAAATACCGTTTCCTACTTATAATATTAAATAGCCTGTCATTGATAAGTTGAGATTTATAATCCCGTCGCAGTCTTGTGTAACAAAATACTATACGTGATGTTATAATTTTAATTTAGTATTAGTGGTCATGTAGTTCCAACAAGAGTCGTCTTGATTCAGAGTCCTGAGTCTCGCGTAATTTTGGTATCTATCGTGGTGTGAAATATGTTTCAACTTGAAATTTTCAAATGCTCGAACTCTACGAGAGAGTACTTTCCATTATCTTTAATTTCTGTCTCAATACCTAATCTTCTTCCAATCAATTCTACTTGCTTGGATAAAACCCGTTGAGTCCATCCTTTCTCTATTCCTGTCTTCCCGTTTCTTCTTTCTGGTGTTTCACGAAATATGTTTCATTATATTCGTTTGCTCCTTTCATACATGACAGTCAAATCTTGTAAAAGTCCCACGTACTAATTTTTCCATAAATACTGTTGAAGATTCCATTGTTTTCTTGATGCCGTTCCCTTATGTCCAGAGCACAACAACCCTTGTCCCGTAAACATGCCTTCAAAATCTCTTATGAGAGTGAGAGAGATAACCATATCTAGATCTCACTCGTTATCATTGAAGCATCAAAAGCACGCTTACAAAACAAAAGCTAGCTGGCTTTAGACTTCCGAACTTATACATTGTTGTGTTTGGTTCATGTCTAACTCGATTATGATCTTGTTTGTGCTATGTTTATATTCACAATACGACGTTGTCTAAAAATTTTCATAATTACGCTCCTGTCCGTATAATGTCATCTATCTCTTGTTATAGTAACGACTGTTATCACTTCGTACAACATCTTCCTTAAAACCTCAGCGTATGTGTGAAACCCTTACACACAGCATACTGTTTCTTCATACTCCTATTAGATTCCATAAGATTTGTTTATTTCATACACAACGCCATCTATTTGCGAATCCGTGTGATACTACTTTCAACTGAAAGTTTTGAATACTTCAACCGTCAACCTAAATGAATATGTTGTCCTACTTTCTACCTGTGCACTTTCGACAGCTGAAAAAGGTTTTTTCCTCATTATCCCGTGATCCTAAAAATGTGTACCTTTAATATGATTTGATTTCTGAAACCTAAAAATATTAATCCCATAAAGTGTAATACAATATCACTGATTCACAGATTTGAAATTCTTAACACCGAATCTTGAATTAACGCGTTTATTTTGAACTAGACTTTACTTTCCATTTACTAAATTCTAGAGAATTACAACATGCGATTAATCATAAGTTGAATTACAACATGCGATAGACGTCGGGATTCTCTTACATTAACTGTTTTACTCGATATCCCCGAGATACTGTAAAAGTCCTTTGACTATTTTAAAACCGACCATCAAAAATAACCTTCTTTTCCTTCAAGATCTGTCTAATTTAATGAATCCTCAGATGCCGCAATAAATGCTTTGATGCTAGATTGCTTACACGTCATATTGATATATTCTTAGATAACTCCTAAAATTTTCGGATTTCTTTAACATTTAACCCATCCGCATCTATCACATATTATATCTCTCGAAATCTAAATTATCCTGGATAAACCATTTCTGTACAATTGACATACGCATCTTTGCCGGAAAAGAATTTCTAGTTACTTTATTATCTTGCATAACACGGTAAGGATAACCCGACGGTCTTACAAATAGGTTACGCATATTTGCTCCAGCTTCGTGGAAGATCATACATGTTCTCTACTTGATCACCTCTTTCTCTCTCTTCATGTAAAATCCAGGACTCACTTCGTTTTCATGTGATTTCACTATTCCATATAAACAAATGATGAGTTAAAGAATTCAAACGAAGAATTCAACTCAGTGACTGTTATGACATCCACACATTAAAGAAGTTATATCTAGGTTTTTCATTATTGAAGAAATTTTGACAGTTTTCCCTGGTGTCAACAAAAATACTTCCATATGGCAAAAATCGACGAACATTTATTATAGTGTGTAGAGGCCATTAATGTTCTGAATGACTGCGTGTTTCTATTCCTCCTCATTAGATAGTTCCTTGTCTCGCAATAATCATATATCAGTCTCTAAGGAGTCACTTCCAAAATACGATCAGTCCATCTGTAGTATCTCCATATATCGCCTGAACGAATTCGATCTTCTGTTGATGTAGATGGTTCGACAAAGCCTTTCCCAATCAATAAACTACTATATTTTCTGCGCGAGTGTTGCGCAACTGAAGTAAATTTCTATTCCGCAAATGTTTTCTAAAATAAACGTCGATGTGGTTACGTATGATTATATTCCCTATCGTACTCAACCTAGATCTATACGCGATTTAGTGTCTTTATGTTACGTAGCCCTGTATTCCCGTATGTATTAAGAATTCTAAAGAGACTATACTAATCTTAAGACTTTTTCAAAATATTATCTAATTGTTACTGAATTCGACTTATATAACCGTGAATTACCCGTCTTATTTATCTATCATATATCTGCCATCTGAAATCCGCTTCCTTAAAGTTTGAGTTACCCGTTTTATTCCAAAATATTCCTTTTTGATTGAGATCAGATCCAAGAGCATGTAGTTGGGAAAGTTTTCAAGTTTCCCTCGGCATGGCGTCACGACATAATGTTCTTTCGAAGATCCTTCGTTTTGTCCAACATCCGATGCATATTGAACAATTTGTGAAAAATATGGTATGCAGCTGTGTACATTCTAAAAGCATTACGCATATCTATTTATGAGGGTTTTATTGCAAGGGATAAGTTTTCAACCCGAGTATCTGACCATCTCGGAAATCCCAAGACCCGCCTAATGAGTGGTGCATATTGTAAAATTGAAAAATAACCTTTCTGTAATAATTGCAATGCTGCCGACATGTCTATTTGAAAAAATACCAAATTCTCTTGAGAGGTTTTGAACTAATGAGTCCCTGCAATATGTTCGGGTTTCCCTAATTTGCTTATCGATCCTTTTGCATTTATTTTATGATCCCTGAATGAGGTGTTGTTTTTCGCCCCTTAACCCAGACGCATTTCTTTTTGGGTCTAAGCAATTGAAAAACTCATTTAGACCATTTCCTCTAACGCATCCTTTCAATATAACATTAAGTTTGCCGACGTGTCGGGTCTCTTTGTCTGCAAAAATATTTCAATATTTTATAGCCCCTATCGTATACCTAAGTTTGTACCCTTCTCTACCAGCATTTATTTTGGGTTATTCCCATACTTTCGAAAATGGATTACTCATCTTTATCTTTTTCTTCCTTTCTTCTTATATTCCAACAATATCATATGAATTCCAATTTTTAATATTTTAATTTGTCCTTCAATTCCGTGATCGCGGTAATGTTCGTGAAGCATATGTGGTATTGATCCTTGATCGCGTAAACTTTCTGATGATGCGTATTTAGTATCAAACGTCTTATCACTTATAGATATCAATATAAACCTCTGACATTTATAATTGTGGTTCGTCTTCAATTTCAAATGTGTCCTACTCTTCAACTTATGCTGCTTATACAACTGAAATTACGGTTTCTCCTAAGATCAAGTCTTTACGAATTCCTCCAAATTCCCAATTTTGATTCAATTTACAACTGCAATGGAAAATCTCATTCACACACACTTTCGAGGGCCCTCTATCACACATCAATCTCACCGATCATTCATCGACACAGCTTCTAAGTTCCATTTGCAATTATTATTCTATGTCTTACTTAAAATGTTATAATCTTATTGCTAGGTGAAATCTTTGCTTTCCATTGACCGCTTGAATCTTCCGATATTTATTCGTCATCGACAGGGTGTTAAGTATGTGATCGCCTCGAAAAGCTTATTTGCCAATGTTCCGCAAAATACTTTTGCTCAATTAAAATTTTAATTTAACCTACATAATCCTACGAAATAACTCCCTTGCAAGGCCCTACAGACTTTTAAATTATTTTGCTAACATCCTCTGATCTCGATCATAAATTTACTAAGTTGCGCACTGAACGTGGTTCTTGGTAAATCATGAAAAACTCGCGTTCGATCTATTAAAATAGTTGTCTCAAATGTATATAATACCTTTTCTATTAAATTTAATTCACTATGTATTTCCGTAAAGATGTGGTCATGGGACGTGAAAACAATTATCTATCAAAATGGGACTAATAGTGATTTTGAAGACTATAACACAGATGCAACTAAATAATGAAGTTATGGAGGACTTGTATCCGAAATTATCACAGACGAACTTTTCATTTGTGGTCATGATTTAGATTTAGATCCATAGTAAATTTGAAACACGTTCAAGATGATATTTATAATTTTTAGTTATCGTTTGCACAAATTTCCCAGCAGATCATTCCTCACTTTTCCTTTGATGATAACACGTCAAATATTTGATAGTATTGCAATTCTTTAAAATTAATTCTTGATGTAAACTATTATATATACTTCTATGAATTTGACACGCGTTATGATATCTGTAGCTACGATTGCTCAATATAAATAACTTTTTCTAGAAATTTAATTGGAATGGACTTATCTGAAAATATTTCTCCGGTGATCTCTCTGTACTAAGACCTCCCTCCTCACAATTACTTTCTTGAAGAATTCCCCGCTCTTATCTGAAGGCTTCACAATCTCCTGGCTCCACAATACGATGTCTCCTCCGCGTTGGCTTAGTGATCCCGCATGGACTCCCCAGTCATCTGCAGACTTTCCTCGACAGGAATGCTCCATCTTATCTTCTTTGTTCTCGTAGTATCACTGAACTTTACACATCTCGACCACAATGCAAGATTAATTAAAGTCTCAACACAACAACTGTAACAATTAATTCAACTGTTCTTTTCGCGATCCACTTTTGGGGATTGGGGATCCCACTTCTGAATTTGTAAGCCCAGATGGGGCTCACCTAAAATAGAATTACCAATTTCTAGAGGGAGAATGGGGAACTGAGGTTTGCCACCCTTATTTCAACTTCCTGAGAGTGACTGTCCACGGCGACTGATGATCACTCACTGAAGTACTGATGTTAATTGCCATAAGCAACAAGAGCACCATATAGCAACCTTCAGCACCCGCCTTGGGATGGTAGGGGTTGGGCGTGTTAAAGGAATAAGGAATTGGGATTGGTGGGTTGCAGCCGTCGACGAGGGTTGACATGTGTCGAATAGGCTGCACGCTCTACAAATGTGAATGGATTATACCGGTTATACTATTGAGGAACAAAAAGTAATACTATTTCCCAAGCAATATTAAAATTATATAAATTTTGAAGCACTTTAAGACAAATTTCGAAATAAGTTCGAAACGAATTGATAAAAGAGGTAAATAAAAAAGCTGTGAAGAAAACTCGAATTCGTGTGCATGATTATTTAGAGTGATATCATTAAAACTTCAAGTTCAAAAATTCTTCAAAGTTGTCTCGTTTTCCACTTCTTTTATTTCTATTTTCTCATGTTTAATAAATGTTTAAACTATACATTGAAATATATATGTCGAAAAGTAAAAACATTTTGCTTAAAAGTTTTGTGAATAAAAATTATTTTTCAGTTATTTGCATATTTCTATGTATTTATCGTGGTCTGTAGAAAAAAAAATTGAAAAGATTTGAGATTAAAAGCTTTGAAGAAGTGTCATTGCAAAAGAGTGATTACAGATGGAATACATTATAAGTTCATACAAATGAGCATAACAAATTTAAGCATATTCTCCCACGCCATAATTTTTCATCATCATTAAGAGCAGCTGGTGAAGAATGATGTTGGTATCTGGTGATGATGTGGAGTGGAAAATGGGGTGTGTATGTATGTGGAAAAGCCTATTAATTTGCTGAATTTTCCACATCACTTGGTAATCTAAACTGGGTCCTTTTTTTTTGGCAAAGTGATAACATGAAGCCATTAAGCATTTCTACTACCCTGAACCACTCTTTGGGCTTTTGTGTTTGATTTCACCAAAAAATTTTTATATTCACCGTATCAGAGTTTCGTCAGGGGTGCTTTTGAGATTTGCCAAAGGGGAGTATATGTGGTGTAAAATTGGTTACATTGTTGTATTGAAGAGATTGGCGAATTTTTGTTTATTCTGCGATTTTTCCTATAACATATTTTCCAATCTTTCTTATTTTATTGAAATACCAAAAAGGGGTAGAGGGAATTGTGGATTCTTGAAAACATAAAAATCTCTCAATCATAAATCATAGACTAAGAGCAAAGCTAAAAGTTGAGGGTTTGACGAAGAAAAATTGATGACTTGAACACACACATCATATATTAAAAGTACGCCAAATCTTTAATTTCCGATAACAGATTTTACAGAAGGAATTTCAAATTGGCAGTTTGTACATCATTCACTTTATAGTGAATGCGAAAATTAAAAATTTATATTTTTTTCTGCAAAAATAAAACCTGCAGCTGGGACAAAGAGACATTTAAAACAGACTTCATATTGGCGGAAAGCTTTCTACAGAATTTAGTAATAAAAAAAGCAAATCATAGAGGAAAAACGGTTGATTGTGGAAAACGGGAATTTTTATGCTTGACAAACATACATTTCAAACGCTTGTCGTCACCTAGAACGTCTGAAAATCAAATATACGTCCATTGTCATGTTAAATTCTTCCGGAATAGTATTTTCATTCTAATCCAATCAATTTCGTGTATTGATTGATATTGAAACGTATTTGTCGTTCATCAAAAACACAGCGTCAGAAATACTGACAAAAGGCCAATTTGCTAAACAAAAAGTCATATTTCCAGAGATTAAATACATAAAATACAAAGTACATATACTGCTCCTCTTTCAACCCAATGCCTATTGTTAATCCCTTATCGAAACAATATATCCATCAAAGGGAATATTATTACTATATATCGATTGTACGTAGACCTTGAAATTGATTAAATAGAAATCATTTATTTCGTGCTGTAAGCGAATTACTCGTATTTACTATTGATCTTGAGCGAATTACTCGTAAGCGAATTACTCGTATTTACTATTGATCTTAATTATTCTCCCCCTCAGAGATGTGTAGTATTCCCTAACTGGAAATCCGTTTTAAAAAGTTTCGCAAGTTACACTAAAAAAAACATAGGCTATAACACAAATTATTTACATAAGTTTTTAAATTCTCTCTTATTTGTGGAAATAGATCTATTTTTTCGGTGTTTTATAATCGGGTCTTTATCGGGTTTTAGAATCAAGAATCGACTCTTAGAATCGAGTCTGAGAATAAACTACTACCACATTAACTTTGGAATAACTTGATTATCTACCCTTTGTTCAAAAGCTTTTGAAAGGACAGGAAGAAGGCAAATAGGTTTAAAGTCAGAAGGAAATTTGGGATTAGAAATTTGGGAATTGGAACAACAAGAACTCGCTTCCAAGAATCCGGTTAACTCTTTCGCGTCATTAGCGTCATATATGACCCGGTGAAAAAACAATTTTTTTTCTGACTATTTACATTAATTAAAATCTATCGGTTTGTGCACGACATCAAGGATGTAAGATTCTTGGCTGATTTTCTCAAGACTCCAGATATTCAGGAAAAGAAAATATTTGAGATCAAAAATCACTAATTTCAAACTTTCTGAAATGACTTTCTTTTTCAAAATTTTTTATATAAATTAATTTTTTTCAGCAAAAGGTTCTTTAGAAACACAAAATAGAATATCCAAAGATTGTATATTGTATATTTTGATATAATAAACTACTCTCAATTTTCCAGAAAAGCGTGTAGAATTTTCCGGGTCATATATGACCCTATTGTCGGCAAGGGTAACAGTGTTTTCGTCCCAAACCTGTAGCGAAATGTAGTTGGGACATTATTTTTCTTTGTAAAATGCAGGTGGGACATCTTGCTCCTGGACATTTCATGTTATATCTGATGAATTATAACATATTTTGCAATATTTAAGAGTATTCTTCAAGCGTCTCATGTTGTGCAATTGTATTGTGTGTGAATAAATATGTGGATAAGTTTATTTTTGCCAAATACCACTCAAAATATTGTGACAGTGACTGTTCAAGGGATTACCAGGAAGATTCCATGAACACCAGGAGTACAGTGTTCATCAAGACAATCCAGTTTGCCATGGTTTTGGACAAATTAATAACTTCAAGCAAAAAAAAACTCTTAAAAAGCCCGTAATATAGATTTTGAAAATGGTATATACACTTCCATTGAGGACAATAGGGTCATATATGACCCGGGGTTTTTCCGAGTTTTCACGCAATGGAAGTTTTTTCCTCCCTGTACTATTATATTTGATCATAAAGCATTAGGAAAAACTCAATTTTACATGAATTCATCTGTTGAATAAAAGTGTGACGCAAAAGAGTTAAGGGCAGAATCATATTGACAGTAAAATACTCACCATATTTCGTTAAGTTACGCATTTTCATTGCAATTCTTACGCAAATTTTCCATTACCGTATTACCTTATCTCATACTCGGTGGCACTAGATGAAAATAATATAAGAAAAAGAAATAAAAGGAAAACTCGATAACCGACGAGTAAAAAAACTGTACGATTAATTTTAAAAACTAAACTGTACGAATTTTCGAATTATTTCTTCAATTTTCTTATATTATTTTCACTTACTGCCATCGAATATGAGATAAGGTAATACGGTAATGGAAAATTTTCAAAAGAATTTCAATGAAAATGCGTAACTTAAAGAAATACGGTGAGGCTACGGCGAGCATTTTATTGTCAATGTGATTCCGCTCTAAGTTGAGCTTATGATTCAAGATATCAGCGAATGGTAACCGGGAGAAGAATTTTCAAGAAGTCAAGTATTTGCAATCTAAGATACACAATTTGAATTTTACAACGAAAAAGAATGAAATTTAAATCGATTCGAGCAACTTTTACTAGATTTTTTCTCAGTGTAGAATTTCAATAAATTAATTCGTAAATAAGTTATCATGAAGTAGTAGTTTGTCCTTTTTTACAAAAATTTTAGCAAAAATAGCAGAATATGATAAACTAGATGGAGCACTAAAAGAAATATACATAGCAGCAAATGCATTGAATTTCCATTGAGTTCTGCATGTCGAAAGCAGCACTTTTTGTACTTTAGTATAAATTGAACTTTTATAGTTATGCAATTTCACAAAAGACTCCATGATCCCGTGGGAAAGGCGTCAGAAGAAAATTATTTCTTGCATATCGAAAAGTGGATGAAAAGTTGGAAGGGAAATTCCTTGTGAGGAAAAGAAAATTCAAGAAATGGAAATTTACGATACATAAAAGTACATTTTGATATTTTGCAGTAAATATACATTTTACTTGGATTATATAATAAAACGTGAGAAATTCTGTTGCCGATTGTTGAGTTGGAAATTGACACGCCAAATGGTTTGCTATATCGACTACATTTTTTTTTTATTTTACATATATCCATTTTACATTTTGATCATGCAGGAATACTTTGCTGAAAAGTTTCTTTTTTTTTGATACTCTATGCTTTACCAAGCAATATATTTGAACACTAAAAAAATTGCACATTATTTTAATTTTTTCCAGTAGGTATATATTAAATATAAATTGATGTAGTAATTTCAAATTATGAAGAAAATTTAATAAAAAAAAATGCAAATTTCGCTTTAAATTGCTGAAATATTCTAATTATCTGGGAATATGAATATGAGGTAAATATGGAGTTATTTCGAAAATTCACAATACAGTCCCTAAAATATGCAATTTCGGTATTTTTGTGGCACAAATACACCAAACAATAACATCAGAACTAATCGATTTTCCCCCAGTTTTCCTTCCTTTACTCCTTTAGTGGAATATTTTGTAGTGGAATGTGAATGGAAAATTTCGTGCATCACTATGCTGTAAGGATTTATAGAGACCTATATTCGATTCGCATAAATGGTGCTCGTTCGCGGATTTCAGGAATACACCCGAGGTGGTTCTCATTTAAAATTCCTCACTACCTCCCGAGGAAATGGAGTTTCTTTCAGCTGGCAGTGTTTTCCTGGCTCAAATCTCATTTCTTCTACTAGGAGTACCCATGCACATGATGCTGCATTTTGAGATTCTCATCCCTTAGCCCACATTCACCATACGTAATAATGCCATTTTATGCACGACTTTCAATACAACACGTAAATTGGAAGATAAAGTTTTCAATTTCACCCACAGTGATTCTTTTTTTTTTTGGCTGGAGAACGTCCGTGGTAGAGAAATGGTTTTTAGATGCAGAAAAATGCCTGTGGCGGCATGTTAAATCCTCTTTATTTGCCTGTGCCACTGAAAAACCCTAAATCGCGGATTCGCCCGTTGAGAGAATTTATTTGGTTGACAGAACGGCTGTTAGATGATGGTGGATTAGTAGAGGAAAACCCTTTTGTTTCACTGATTTGTACTTCTGCACACCTTTTATGCCCTCATTCTGGAATGTCACATGCTCAAAGGATAATCACTTATGGAAAATATTGACTATGCATTATTAAAATGTTTTATTACATTGATAAGATGGATTATTCTGAGGAGAAACTCCGTCCTGATGCAGTTGCATAATTTGTAGATTCTGGATCAAAATAATCCACAATCGAAAATCCAAGATTGGAAGTATATATTCAAAGCTTTCGGTATATTCCGGGTCTTCTTCAGTCATGTGTTTTCTGAGATCTATGGGCTGCTGCAAAAGCACACAGTAATTACAAGTAAAGAGGATATTGTCAATTTGTTTGCAGAAAGCTCTTTGCATTTCCTCATTGTCAGATACATATCTAAAATGTCTAAAATCCATCATTATGACAGAAATATTGCCGTAGACCCTAGACAAAATCTTTCTAGGATTATAATAACAACAAGTGATAATAGGATACGTAGGATATCGGAACTCTCGTCGCGTATTGGTCAGTCTTCCTCAGTTATGACTCATAACTGACTCATAAAAATGACTCATGAAAATATAGGAAATATAACCTATAATTTCTAATTTATTTATTTATTTTATATTATATTCATATTATTTATAAATCAATTTATAATTTATAATAAAAATAAATAAATAAATAAATTTATAATTTCGATTTAATTTCCGTCTTTTAGCTTTTCTTAGATCTGTAAAGATCCTTACTCCTCTCGTTCAGTAATAATAATAACCTTCCCGATTTGAGAGTCCTCTCCGGTTAAGATTTTTCTGTACCAATTCGAATGTTTATCGGAGAGAAGTTACCTAGCTAAAAACCCGTTGTAAGTTCGAAACGTTTAATATAAACCGACGAGTTACAAAAATGTGAGCAAGTTCATCATAAGAACATTTATTTTAATTAAATTTCAATTCAAACATTCTGTCATCCGGAAAACTGAACAAAAATTCTTCTTTTGCAGTAGACGTTTACACATTGTTGTTGACATTGTTGACGATTAAAGTGTCACCGAAATTCGAAATGGCAGAACAATCAGCTCTAAAGCAGCAAGTACGTAAACTTGCACTTTAGGTTTCCGGTAGATTTTCGAATAGGTTTGGTTCGGCTTAGGAGTGGCTTTGTCTCTTCGTTAATATGTTATTACTGCACAGAACCAGTCTAGATCTTACTCCTTAAACCATATGTGTTGCTCACATTTTACTGCTCGAACTCTACGGAGAGAGGATCGTTAACATGCCCCTCATTTTCCCCCCACCCCCTCCAAAACTATGTTTTTTTGGTAATGCCAAAATTACCCAGGCGAACATTCCGTCCATATACGAAAATACCGTTGAATCATTCCTAATAACGGGTTTTCAAGGTCAAAAGTTAAAAAGACACTACAGAGCGCATTTATCAAGCAAATGTGGTCATGTTTGGGTTCGTTGGAAAGGTCTTGGAATTTCCTACAAAACTGAACCGGTTCCAATCGGTTTTGAATCGGTAATGAACCGGTTCATTACCGATAAAAAAATTATCTGAAAATCAATCCTATTTAATTTAAAACTATTTTGAGGGATCTGTTGAGAGATTTATAAATCGGTTCAAATCGGTTGAGAACCAGTAAACGGTAAATGATGCGAAAGTACTTTTGCGGTATAGCATCTAAGTCACGAGTTCGAGCATTTCGCAAAGCCTGGGACGCTTTGCCACCCCTTTTTACTGGTACTTTCTCATCTCGTATAGAACATTGTGTGGCATAGGTGTGGAAACCGGTGAGCGTCGAGTAAGAAGAAACAAAGAAAATTCTCAAATTCTTCCCAAAGCTTTCGGCTCGGACTCCAAGCCTTCCTCAGTGGTCAAATTTTTAGTCTTTTCTTGCTTTGTCAAAGGGTCTTTTTTGTTCACAGGGCATGGGATTTGGGACACTGCACTTAATTTTCTATTAATTTTTAAAATTTTAGCAATTTTTCTTTCTTTTTGTGTGTCTTTCTTAATATTTCTTTGTGAGACTACTGTGTGTAGCATAGCCTAGGCAGGGTACGGTGAAACTATTTAAAATTTAAAACAATATAAACTTCTAACTGAACATTCCGAAAGTTTACTCTGACGTAGAATTCGGTTTCGATTCGATCGTATCAGATACATAAGTACATTAACAGCAGTAATTGAAAGTGTGATTATTTCAATTTCAATAAATTCAATCATTTCAATGATTTTTTTCTGCTCTCACTACATTTGATTTTTATTTATTTATTAGATTTGTTTTTTTTAAATTTATGTGTTAATTTATGTCTCAATACAATTTCTAAGTGCAATTTTACGCTTTATTTCAGTCCTTATAGTTCTCCCATCCTTCACAGTTCAGAAGAAGATTCCAACTAAAATCAATCCAAGTAAAAAAAGCACTCTGATAACTTGAAAAAACTATTATAACTATCTTTCAACTTCAAACTTTTCAAAAACATAACCTTCTTCTCATTTTGTATATTAAATATTCGGATGATACACTGCTATAAATAAATTAACCAGAAAAGTTTATTCAAAATCATGAGAAATATCCTCCAGAAAATATAATATACAAATTGTCTTTTCTTGAAATGTTTTGAGTTTTAATTAATCGTGAAATAAAGGTAGGTTGCATTGTGGAGTGTTTTCGAAGTTTCAAAAAGTTCCTACAGAAATTTAATGAAAATCTAAAAAGTTGTATGACGTTGATAAGAACAAATCCGAACCCAGTTCATTTTCCGTGTTTAAATTTTCCATTCATCACTAATAACTTCACAAAAGCTTAAAATATAATCTTTTTTTTTTAGAATTTTTAAAAAAGACATTTTTTAAAGAAATTTCTACTAGTGTGTAGACACCATAAGTGAAGTAGGTCGCGAGCAAACTAATGCCTTACATAGACTTACGGCTTAAGCCGAGAAACGGCGTAATGGGAAACTGATGAGAATGTAGTCTAATCATTATTTTGATTATAATTATGTTAATCGTCCTTAGGTTTAAGTCACAGTGCGTCTACTAACATAATATCTAAATGATATTGCAAACGTAACCTTAACATAACCTAAAATCTAAAACTTAACCTAGCTATTTCAATAACAACGTATTTTAATAAGAATTTTTTTTTGTTTACTTGTGGATAAAAATTATTCTATTCCTAAACCATTTTAACCAACAATGATTAACCCTTTTGTGGAAAATGCGGGCGTGAGTGATGAGAGCATTACTGACATGGATTAACATCATGAAGCACAAGGCAATTTATAGTTTTACTGTGCAAAATGAGTTGAATACAGAATTCTCTGGTATAAAATGATTAATAGGTTGACAATTATACTCACTTTGTCACCAATTAATTGCCTAATAAATTTTAATGTGCCCCACAATAAAATTAAACTTAATCTAGTGTAACCATGGAGGGAAGGTGGATGCCTGTTTCAATAAATGCTACAAAATTTGCACATCAAAAATTGTCTAAAACATTCACGTTTAGCATGTCTAAAGTTTTCTGGTGAGCTGAGCTTATTAAGGTACCGTCCCGGATAAACAATATAGATAAATTTGTACACCAGAAGCATTAAGACGCAGAACTGGAGCACAAAGTTATGATAATTTAATGGTTTAAGGTACACTTCATGCGAAATTAAATTCCCGGACGTGTATATACAAGTGGTAATATTTGCCCAACGGACTTTTGAGCTTTTCCTCCATCTTGTGCTATTTTCATCTTTTTTTTCCGTACCCTCCAACCTCCTTTCCTTTTTATGTTCACAAAACTTAACCAGAGGTTCTTCGTATTATACTTTTTGACAAGACTGTGAAACAGACTTTTCGCTCCAAGAAATGAAGAGTTGCACCATTGCCAACTCTCACAAAAGACACTCAATAGATGAAGTTTTATGTAGGAACAACAAGAGAATAGGGCAAACTTTTAACAGTTTCTCTGGCAAAATGGCTCTGGTAGAGCACAATTCACCAACATTCGAAGTATCCAAGTATCTTGAAGGAGGACACAAGAAAGTGGAGAAAATTGTAGAATTTTTCCATCTCCGACAATGCCCATAAAATATACGAGCAACTTTCATAATTTATGGAAGGCTCCCTATTCATGACATTGAAAATTGCTGGGATTTTCTTGCGGTATTACATTCAAGATGGTCAGTGGTGAAGAAAAATTGTAAATAGGACCTATTTGAGAAGCATCTTTTCTGGTGGGAAGAACACATTTGAGTGGACAAAAAGAGCAATTTACACAATTGTTCTAGAAAATACCAGCACAGAACTACTGCAGATAAAGATGGTTGTTTATTGTGTTCTAATCCATGTCTCTAAAGAATTAACACACGACAATATTTACTCAGATAGAATTGTCAGTATATCTAGGAAAGTTGGAATTTATAATTGTTTGACATTATTCTAAACAAGATGAACCAGCAGTGTGTGGAAATTTTGTAAAATAATAATTTTGAAAAGAATTTCCTTTTATGTGATGAAAATTTGAATAGGTAATTTGCTTTTACCTTCTGTGGAATTAAAAATGTTTGTGTATGACAAAACCTTGCTTTTTGTATTTTTTCGCAAAATAAAAATGTTGGTACGGTAGATGTATCAAATTCCGGACAGTTTGCAATTCCGGCCACCTTTTTTATTCCTCGAATTCCCATGACTTTTTAGTTTTTACATACTCTACAGATTATAAAATTCAAAAGAATAACAAAAAATGTAGCTTCGACAAACGAGAGGGCGTAAACTATGAGAATGAAGGTGGCCGAAATAAGGCACCGAAGCTATATCTACATTTTTATTCATTTTAAAATGTATTAAGGATGATTTTATAGTAAATAAAGACGAGAAACTGTAACAAAAAAATCAATTTGTAATAAAAATACTACACTTCAAACTTAAGACTTTGTTGCTTGCATGCAACTATGCCGAAATTTGGAACACTTACGAGTACCCTAAGGTCCTTGACACAGTTACGACTTAAGCCAAGAGACGGCTTAGTAGGAAATTATAGAAATATGGTGTAACATTATTTCGAATATAATTACACTAAGCCGTCTCTCGGCTAATCCTCAGGTCTGTCAGGGCCCTAACGAATATTTAAATCCTTAAAAATCGATTTTAATCACTCTGTCATATTTTGTAAGCCAGTAAGGGAATTCTGTAACAGTATAACAATCTCATATGACAAATTAAAAAAAATTAATGTGATGAATTCGGAAAAATTATTGGAAAATCAGATTCATATCATTTATTAAGAACTACACTGAGCTCCTTACAATCGCCATTCTATGCCCACTGGGCTTTAATGTTGTCGTGCATCCGAATTTGTACACCCGAAAGTAAACTCGTACTTGAATGAAGAATTTTGGACAAAAATTTAATGTGGATTTTCGGGAGAATTTTACACTAAAAAAAAAACAAATACCATTTTCAGCGTAATTTTTAACCTCGTGTACTTTTGTAAAATAAGTTCTGTTTAAGGATACGAGAACCTACGTTTAAGTACGAATTCATCTCATTTGCTGACGATAAATATTTTGATTTTGACTTCAGATAGATTTACCCTGAGTAATCGTTTCCACTGCAAAGTATTTTTTTTTTTAAAAGGTGTCCGAAAATCATGTCATAACGGTTTGGATGATGGTAACCGGTCAAAATCCCGAAAGCTAAAATCCCGAATTCTTAAAAGTGTCATACCTAATCCTACAATGGTACCCGCACTTTCTGGAAAGGTAAATTTTCTGTGTCTTGGGAAATTATTATACAGATTATCCTCCATAATTTTATCCCTTTCAGGATTTTGAACATTCGGGATTTTGGCCACCTCCGAAATTTTTATTTTGTTGAAAATATATTTGAAGAAAATGTGTCATTTTTTTTAGTTTTTGTGACACACGTAACGCCTTAAGTTTGGAAAATTTCGAAAATGTTGAAATCGTAATTCTAAAATGAAACTATTAATTTGCATAAATTCTTCGCTTCAGAATGAGAAATCTCAATCTTGGACTCACACAATAGTCAACTCAAATTACAACATAGCAAAGTTTTACAAAATCTCATCTAAATTCGAGATAAAAATGAATGAAACAGTGTAATAGGTATGAATTTCGGTTTATGGAAGGGCCTCTATCAACCGCAAGTGATTAACTCTAAACGTATGGTCTTTAGCCCTACTGCGCCATATGTACGGTCAAGGAGGGAGGAGAGTTGTGAAAGATGGAAATTTTGAAGTGTCAAAAAATCAATCTTAGAATAATGAACTTCATTATGTTTTTTTACAACTTTATTATTTTTAATCAGGTCGTGTAGCTTGCCTACGAAACTTGAACGTTTTGGTATTCTGATACCGCAAAGCAGAAAATTTGTGTCCTGAATTTGACATGTACATTTTTAGTGAATACTTGGAACGCTTGGAACCAAAGGTGGGGTGGAATGAACACCTCTTCGACAGGGAAGCCCTGTTGATACTGTTGTAAAAATGTTGAAATTTATTTAATGTATCTAATAAAATGAAAGTAATATGGCGTTTTTTCATTAATTTACGTTTTTCGATAAGGATAAGTGTTCGTATTCCAAATGGTGCAGAGTAGTAGGGTGTCAATAGGTTCTGACACGAGTTCTTAAAGTATCAATAGGTATTCCTTTCACCCTAATGGGATTATTGAATTCTACTCTGTTATGATAAAATTTTAGTATTAATGGGTTCTCTTGCTAAATCCAAATATTTCTTTAGATAAGTTTGTAAATTCCCACCTCTGCTAATCCATGGATGAACATATAGTTTTCTAATTCTGCCTATCTTGAGTGTTTCTTCCTTAATCTCCATAGAATGTCCTAATTTCGGCAACTTCAGAAAATCTTTTAAAAACGTAGGCAATATAGCACAAGGAGAATTTTCCACAGTAACAAATAAAAGTTAATTCTGTCATTTGGTTATAACACTACTTGAATAACAATTAACATCATTTTCACTTCATTTAGAAGCCCTTGCCATCGTCATCACATCATTAGTGGCTTCTGGTGTTTGCAGAAGGACATCCATTTAGTGTTGTGCTATATTTGCCTTCTTAGAATTCTTACACCATAGTCTTCGTTTTTTAATTCCTCCTTGGTCCCCTTGCACTCCATCTCAGCGCGAAATGAGCAATTAACCCCCAAAGCGACGACCAATTTTCCACCATGGAGAATTTTTCCACCACCTCCCTGACAGTTGTAAAATTGTATATAAAGTGCCTGGGCCCCAGAAAAGTTTATAAGTATTTTATTTAAACAATACTGTCGGCAGAAAATAAAATAGTATATAGTCGTAAAAACTAACCATTAAAGTGCAACATTCCTTTAGGAGTCCAACTTGTGCTCAACACTTTCCTAAGTTTATGGCCAACCCTCTCTAAATAACTTTATTCTCTCTATCCATTTGCCCACTTTTCTTCCTTTGGATGATAAGAGAGTGAGTGGGCAATAAATTTGAGAAATTTTTCCTTCACAGATTTCATCTCATAATTGAATTTTAACGATCTCCCTGCTAAGCCGTAAAGAGAAACATTACGCCCTGCCTTGAGTGCATCATTGCTTGCACTATTGCGTCATGAAAACTCACTCTTAACTCTCGAATTGCTTCCAAAACGATTTCTGGACAAATGGAAAAGGGTCAATGTGTGTGGGATGCAGTGCTTCTTGCTAAGATAGTTGAACTCACTGCACAAGTTGGGAGTTTTAATTGAACTGTTCTACTGACTTATCCGAAAAAAATGTATAAAATCTTTAATGTAGCAAACATTAAAACAAGCCAATTTTATAATTTAATAAAAAAAAAACTTATTAACGAGTTAAGTAGTTACTCTGTTGAAGAGAAGGTATTCTGGATTTTATGATCAGAAAGTGCATTTTTATTGAAGTTGTACTTTAAAACCCCATAAAATTTATTTTTGATTGCATGAATGCGATGGATAAAATTGTTAGATTGTCGCGAATTGTAGCTCTGC
The DNA here is from genome assembly GCF_024763615.1 of Phlebotomus papatasi. NCBI lineage: Eukaryota > Metazoa > Arthropoda > Insecta > Diptera > Psychodidae > Phlebotomus > Phlebotomus papatasi. Next base: position 53,805,391 of record NC_077224.1, read on the forward strand.
AAACTCACTTTTAAAAAAGAGGTTATAGTATTTATCAAATTGTTTTTACTACTTGAACTTTAGAATGGCAGGAATATCTTCGTACTCGTTCTTCCTGAGAATTATGGATTATTTGATTAAAAGTATCCACAAACATGTACCATCCGGAATCACCCGAGAAAATTGGTTAAATGCTTTAGAAATGGTGATTTCGATGTAAAGAACCAAAAGGCCAAAAAAAATTAAAGTCGCCGATCTTTAGGCGTTTCTGAATGACGATGAATGAAGATTAGACGAGATTAAAAGGGCCTCTGTAAAATATTTTCAAGTGTTTTCATTCCATTGAAAAATAATAATGAAAGAAAATCGGTACCGCATGAATTGACTAAAAACAGGCAAGAATTCAAAAAAACACTTCCGAAATTTTGTCTTTGCGGTATGAATGAAGGATTTTTCAGCATCGAAGTGGTACAGGTGATAAGAAATGGCTATTGTTCGAGTATTCTAAACCCTAAACGTTGTTGCTTTCACCTAGTGAAGGGCAATAATCTGCAAAACGGCCAAATATCTCCAATAAGAAGACAATTGTTATTAGTGGAGTCTACACTTATGGATGCTATACACTTATGGACAGCGTGAAAAAATCTTAAGTTTTTACGTAAAACAGATTTCGAAAAGTTATAAAATTATTAGTTTATGTTGTAATTAACACTTTTTTTTGATTTTTCGAAATCTGTTTAGTGTATTAACTTAAGTTTTTTGCGTTGTCCATAAGTGTATAAAACATCCATAAGTGTAGATTCCACCCTACCTGGAGGAACCAAAGAGGAATTACATATTATGAGCTACTAGAATTGAGTGAAACTTTCATTAGGACTTGTTACCAACAATCAACAATAGGGAAAGCCGGAAGTCGTCGGGAAGAGACAATAACTCAGGGAAACACATCAACTATCTCCAGAGCTTCCGGCTCGATCTCCAAGCCTTCATCAGTGGTCAAGTCTTGCAATATTTCTCTGAGACTCGTTCAGGGTTTTGGTCAGGATTATAACAGGGCATAAAGGGAACGGAGGCACTATTCTTACACTGTCTTTTACAATTTTTGTAATACTTGGCACAATTTTCGGATCTTCTCTGAAAATCCCAGCAAGACAAGACGTTTTTAGATATTTATTATTAGATTTAAGCTGATTAGGGCTTGATGAACATAAAGAATAATTCTGTGCTGAAAATGTGAAATTTTCGAAATTTTGAGTTGATTTACCCCGTGAATTTCAAAACTTTAACAACTTTACTGCTCCAAAATATAACAATGAAGGTATACCAAGCTTCCAACAAAGTCATAAGTTTGATTATTCGTCAAAGATATAATACCTTGGCCATCAATATTTTTTTTTCTTTTTGATGAACAAAAATTTACTCAGAGAAGATTGTCCTTAAATCTAAACTTCTGTGCAATTTTTTCATGTACTTTTAGCACCAATCCTCTTAAAAATCGTGACTCAATGTGAATCCCATAATCTATCTTAAAATATTGAAGCTCTGAAATATTTCCCAACTTGACCTTTTGTTGAAACCCTCCAGGAGCTCCCATTTAAAACAGTCACGTCCGCTACATGGTACAAGATTTTTAGAATGAATCCAGGTCAAGAGTCCAGCATCCGGCCCAATTGCATGCAAGTGCAACAGGAAATCTTCCGTGATCTAACATCATCACTCTCTTTTGCATTTTATCCCCATTCCAAATTCTCATCTCACAAATATTTCACAAGCAAGTTTAGATTACACTAATACTGAATTGCTGTGCAAATCCGGCTTAAGTTTAAATTTGTACAAGTATTTATGTTTACTCTAGCTCCAACCCAGGATGTATTCGCGTGTGCTCCTGCAAGGGCTTTCAGCTAATGCGACCCGTGGAAAAGTGTGAGATATTGCATGTGAAGAAGGAGGGCTTGAAGTTGATAGTAATTCACTTGCACCATCTGCGGAGGGATACCTTTGTGGCAATCTCTTTGGAATCACTGGGCGATGTTAGTTTATCATGATTAAAAGTTTCATTGGCCATGGGAGTTTTGCAGAATCTTTACACAGCATGAATGATGGTTTTTGCTGAAATCTTTTGACCTTCCCTTGAAAGTTCTAATTAGGATTTGTTTTTGGGGCTTGATCCACACAAAGATTATAAGCCAGAGAATGAAATTCAGGTCTGAACTTAGATTTACACACTGAGATTTAAAGTTTTAATCTTTAGTGATTAAACTGTACATTTAAAATGTTGTACTTGTAATTTGACATGGTTAATATTTTATTTCTCAAAACTCTAAATATTTTATGTATCTATCCCATTTTATACATCTGTCTACCTTTCTACCGAGACGACAAGATTTGAACTCAAGCTTTAACTTGGTCTAGACTTTTCATTCATGTTGGATTTAAAGCTAGGGCAGTCTGATGTGGTTTCAGACATTAATTGGGAATTTAGTTTTGAGAGCGTTTGACAAAAATAAGATCAAAAGAATCAAGACCTTAATGTGTGTGGCTGGGGTAGTTTCAGGCATGTATGACCTTCGAGATATAAAATTTTGGAATATAACAATTAATGTATGAATGAGATTGTAAAGAATCTCAGCTAAAAAGTATGTATGTATATTTTCGACCGAAAGAAATTTAACTGAACTTACTTCATGAGTAACAACCCATCCCGTGTAATGTAATTAGTTATTGTTGGATTTAGGGTTAATAAATAAATAAATAATAAATTTAGGGTTAATAAATAAATTCGTCCATATACGGCAATGACGTAATATTATTCCTTCTACCGTTTTTCTAATGTTATTTTTCTCTGCAAAGTTTAAGAACTAAAAATAGCATAAAAGAATTAACTATTGATTTTTCCTTTTAAACTCTAAAAGTATAGAAAGAATACTAGTCTATAACGCTAATCCCAGTGCAATTTTCAATAATTAACTATCTACCTGAGCACATTGAAAAAATGCAGAAAAAAGACAACTTTGACACATTTGTTCCTCAACTTACCATCGCGGCAGCACATCACTAATAGCACTGAACATGGAGGGTAGTTTATATATAAGGTAGTTTATATGTTTACCAACAACAAAAACATTTCCTGAAACCATTCCTTAATTCTATATTTCTCACAAAAAGTGCGACTTCTTTTTGATACGGAGGGAGTATCATTTCCTTTCATTATGTCAAAATTTTGAAAGAACAAATAACTCTTTCTATAGATATGTGAAAAAAATGAAAATTGGAAATAAAGAGTTTTGTATTTTCTATTTCTTTTAATAAATTCTCACAATAGCAATTTTAATTGTGATTCTCTGATAGAAAATTAAAAAAAAAAGATTTTTCCAACTTTTATGTTCTGTTTAAAATATTTCGAATTCTTTCTAGAAAAAAACTAGCTAAGCTTTGTTAGTAATGGTTTTGAATTATTTCAAATCAGACAAACTTATTAATGGACTTTGTACACTGCCCCTGAAGTCTTAACATAGTTTCAGAAAACTCAAAGGTAAAGTTTCACAACTATTGTTATTAAAAATAAGTAGAAAGTTTAGTTTTCATACAGTTTTATGAAATCAATTGCAGATCTTTAACCATATGGGCTATGAATTTATTGAGTTAATTGGAGATGTGACTCAGATACCACTTTAGTGACGTGAATTGCGTAATTAAGGCACTAGGGTATCGTGTGGTATTTCTGGACAAGGTGCTTTTCGGGACATAATATGGATATTTTGGGACACATAAAAAATCCTATAAATATTTGTTTTCTAATTATTTTTAAGTTCTATATGACATTTTATGCTCTTTACGTATCAGATAAACATAAAACTTCTGAAATTTTATTTAATTTAATGCGTGAAATGCACGTGAATTGAGAGTGTCACATTTCACATTTTGCAAGACCTTCAGTGTGGTCAGTTTTGCAGATGTGAACACAAACATTGCTTAGTTTTTTTCGATTTAAGTCACTTTAAAAGTGAAATTTAAACAAAATTTTTATGAAAGAGTGACGTTTAGAACTTCTACTTAAAGGTAAATAATCAGGCTCGGTGAAATATATTTGCATAATACCGACTTTTGTCTGTCCCGAAATACCCAACTGTCCCGAAATATACCATTCTTACTTCTTTTCTTTTTTTTGCTATTTTGTATAAAAAATGACACATTTTTCAACATTTTCCGATAAGAATCTTATTCTGGATAGCATAAGGAACATAAATATTTGTATCAACAAGGAAAAAAGATATTTGAGAAGTCGTTAATCTGTTTGAAAAGTGCTAAAAAGTGTCCCGAAATACCACACGTTACCCTATAACCAAAAATCTTTTTATTTGCTTATAACGCTCTTGGTTCTATCACTGAGATTCCTATAAGTAAAGTGGCGCACTTTTAAGGATCTTAGAAGCTTCTATAGGAATTTCAACAGAAAATTTTCACTTTAAGTCTTTTAAAAGTTCACTAAGAGATTTGTTTAATAGAGGAATGTAGGCATGGTTCGCACAGAGTGAACCTTCAAACGATGCGAATTTTCTCCTTGTTTGCAAAGAGCTGACTTAGCATTTTTGATCTCGTTTCATGAGCTTAATAATTATCTATCTTATGGCTAAGGAATGACGAACTAGCTGTTTGCAAACAAAGAGAAAATCTGCGTTGTTTGAATGTTCACTCTGTGCGAACCATGCCAACATTCCCCTACTTGGTTCTATAAGGCAGCTATTTTGTTTCTTGGGTAGTTGCTCGTCTCTCACAAAAAATCTACTAAAAAAGCTCTAAAGTATGCAAAAACTAGAAATTCATTGAAATTTGAAAAAAAAGTGTCCGAAATTCTAAGCTGTCCGAAATTTGATACAGTTACCCGAGTTACTAGTACATTAACTTTTCAGTATTCTTTTTCAAGAAACTTTTCTGAAATCAATTAATATTCGGGTCCATATATATACCAGTATTCCTCAAAACTTTAAAATGGACCTCTCAGACCTTAGTCTTTAAATGTGTGAAAACTGTTGATCACATAACTTTATTTGTTACCATTTATGACTTTCGCAAAACTATTTCCATAAACTCCACTCTAAAGCTTAGAATTAGGAGCCACTAAATTCTATTTCCTTTCCATTTGAAGTAAATAAGCTTTATCCTTCTCTGTATGGCTTGGTGAAAACTGTCTGCTGCACAAATAGTTGAATTTTAAACAAAATACTGGGATAAAGGGAAGGTTTTTTGGCAAAGTAAAGGGGGAGGTTTGACTAAAAAAGTTTGAAACCCTCTACCCTCAGACACGATAAATTATGAGGCGCGTCTTTGCCAAGTTCACACACAGTAAATGAGTTTCCAGACCATGCACATTCGAGGAGGTGTTTCGAGATACTTCCGATGCTAAAATTGCATCTAACTCTAACTTTTGTGATTACTTAACATTTCGTTGACTTGGCTGAAAAGAGGGTATATTTTACACCAAAAAGAGAATAAAAAAAAAGCTCCACGAGACTCTTATTCTCGTCTTAACATCACACTCTCATGCAAGACTCTGTTACGGAATTTAATAGTAGAACGTCTTTCTTTCGTGAAAGTTCCATTTGCATACATGTATAGTATGAATGTTCAATGTACTATTTATGTGGCTGAAAAGACATTACACCACCCTCCGTTCCAAACTGAAAAAAATCCAGCCAATGCACCATTATTTCTATCACGCCCCTCCAACCCCTAAATCTTCACGATTTTGCACAAAAAAAAATGACTCACGCCCTAGATTGTGTGAGAAATGGTGCACTTGCTCCCTAAATGTTTTCAACTTACATAATTCTCACACCCTGATATAATATCAACATTCGCCACTTACATAGAGTACAGCATTCATGGGTCTATCCGGGAATGAGCAAAAATGTGTGCAGACGACTGAAACAGAAGAGAGAAAAAGAGTTAATAAAATTAGTGACTATAATGGTTCATGTTGGGATGTGTAAAATAGTGGAATTTAATGTGAATGGGGCTTTGGGGGAGTGGTAAAAAAAAGTCAGACGGAATTATTTATGGGACACAGAGCAAATGCCTCCAGATGCAGAAGCCGGATGTGGATCAAGAAACGAAAAAGTCTTTATCTTTTTTTTAATACTTCTGTCAAGTCCATCAGAAAGTACTTTTTAAATTCCGTCTCTGATCCTATAACACTCTTCCAAATAGAGGAGAGATGGGTGCTAAAACATATTTTGTAATTTTTCTAAGAGTTTTATTGGTTTTGCATGAAACAAAAAACAAACTATTTATCAAAAAGGCAAAGATAATGTTTTTTAGGTTTCACACCTATGACTCTTAAGTAATTTAACTAATTAAGTAATTTAAGTAATTAAGGCACTGTAAAAATGAAAAATTAAAAAATTGATCAGAAAGAGTCAAAATTTATCATTCAATTTAGAACTGTAAGAGTTGTGGAATTTGTTGAAAAATGTTAAAAAGGAATTTATCATAAGGAGAGGTGGGGCAACTTTGAGTAACGAGGTCATATTGATATATGATTTTTTCGTAACTTTTTAAAGGAACCTAGGCCTTACATAATTTAATTTAAGTCCAGTAATATATTTTCTATCTTAATTACATTACGTTAAAGCCCATTCTAATAATAACTGGGATAAATAAAATTTCGTAACGGTGTAGTAGGACTGTTGAGCCTAGAGGAGTTGAAGGGAGAAAGCCAGTCCTGACGAAGACTCTTTTAAGCCAACGGTACCAATAATTGTTCAGCTGGGGTGGCAACTCTGAGGGGTGCTGTAACGGCGGTTAAACTTAAATTATATCGCTATAGTTTTGCTAGGTTGAGTTGCAAGTGCTCCGAAGGACATATTTCCTTGAAAAACTTGTTCCGAAGGCACCATCGAATCGGCTCTTCAGTCTGTCTTTACCAACGAAGCGAGGAGGACGCCAGATTCGTGGCTGTCTTGGAATGGACAATCTGGCTCAATTCCGGGAAGCTAGTGATAAAGGGTGCTCCAGCATGATCTGGATTGGGGTCTGTAATATTCGTGCTACAATGGTATAATTCTTGTATCCGTGTATATTTATTAGATCCTTATTTATTAAATTTTGTTTTGCTTTTTAACTTGCAAAGAATAAATTTGCTTATTGACTTATTCGGGCTTCAGAAACTTTAGCTTTAGCTTATGGTAACTGTATCAAATTTCGGTCAGTTTGCAATTTAGACCTCTTCTTTTATTCCCCAAATTTTCATTAATTTTTAGTTTTTGCATACCCTACAGATTATACAATGCAAAAACCAAAAAAAAAATGTCGCTTCTATGAGCAAGTTTATGTAAAACAGATTATGAAAGAATTCCGGGAAGACAAGGAACTATGAAAATCAAGGTGACAGAAATATTACCCAAAGTTATGTTTATTTTTAATCATTTTAAAATGTTTTGAGAATTATTTTAGAGAAAACGAAGGTAAATTATCTATAAAGTTTCAAGCAACACTCCTTAAAAAGAAGAAACAAAAAAAATCAATTTGATTTAAAAAAATTTGACATTTCAAACTTAAAGATTTTACGCTTGCATGTAAATATGCCGAAATTTGATGCAGTTACCCTAATTTACGAAGGTCTCGCAATCCTAAATAATAACTAATTTTATTGGTAATTATGAATACCTAATGGATCATTTGCCTTAATTATTAAAAAATAATTAAAAGTTAAATTAATTAAATAGTTAAATTTATAATTTATAATATATATTTATAATATATAATTATAATATAGTATAATATTTATAATATAATTAAATAGTTAATTAAAATAAAATAAAATAAAAATTAAACTGGGGCAAAACTAGTCAACAAATGAAGTTTTTCATTACGTATACTTATTTAAAAAATGTTCGTATTCTTATGATTCACAAGTAGATCTTGAAAAATTCGAAGATCTATATGAAAAGTTAAAAAAGAGACATTCTTTCTTTTTTATACTTTCGCAAGATGGCTGAAGTACATCTTGTTCGAATTTCGAAGTGCTCAAATGTCAAAATGTGATGGTCTTCACTTTGTTGTGAGGAAAAACACAAAGCAACAACGTTTATTGTTTCCGTCCCATTATTTAATCACTCCATAATCACAGAGTAACTTTTTGCAAGCTATTTAGTGCAATACTTCATAAATTTTCCCCACTTTGTTCGAAAATTTAGTGTGAAAATTCGAAATTGAATTTGAATTCTTCGGACATCAACGATTTTTTGTGCGATTAGAGTTCCATTTACTTTTTATCCAAGACACTGTTGGGGAATCAAACTCTACATGTGTTTGCACCCATTAGGTTTATAATTTTTTTTAAAGAATATGAAGGGGAGTATTTACTTCGATAAAATTAAGGTTTTCTCAATATTCCTTCAAAGGCAAATTGTAACATCCCAATGTGTAATACTATTCCTGACTAATTTGCCCTAGTCTCCCCTATACCAGTCATATCAGTAGTTTTAGGTTACTAGCGTAGTATACGATTATTTAAAAAAACTAAGAGGAACTTGCTGTCAACTAAGTACCCAGATCTCCCGTAAGTATATAAAACTAATGGGCTTTAGAGCGACCGTGAACTTGATTTTAGATAAGATCTTTTTATTAGAAGGCGCAGAAGCATACCGAGACGAACGACAAGTTGAGAGACATTTTATTGAGCGATAAGAATAGCGACCATACTATATTATTAAGTGCAATTTTAGCCAATTTTGCCATAAGATGGTATCAATTGCGCTAAGAATTTCTGTATGAGCGGAGTTTCAGAGAAGTCAACAAATTAAAGTATGAGAAGTTTGTGAGGCAAATTTTGTTGTGAGTTTTTGTTAGAAAATGAAAAAAAAATACCAGATAAAACCCAGAAGAACTTTCTTGCAAACGCAAAGTATATCTGGCTAACTTGAGAGACGCAGTGGAATTTATTGTTATTCGTTAAATGAATGCAAAAGTCTGCAAATTTCTCCTCATTCCATCAAGATGGTTTTCCATGCCTGAAAACCCTCAAATTGTCTTGCGGTGTAAATAAGGGGTTGCACAAGATAAGGTAGAAAATTTATGGTGAATTATAAAATCATGGTGATCGGTGGGTTGTTTGTGTTTTTCTTTTTCTCCAACTCCACTTTCACAGTCCACCCTCTCAGTTTCTGTACCCCCATGGGGTGTCTCGTAAATAAAGTCAGAGTGATTGGAAGTTCATGGGCTCAAAGTCTCCCTCATGCACAAAAGTATCGATTTCTAGAGGAAAAATTACTCGTTGGACGTTGCCATAAAACTCCCTGTTATTTTTTTCTTTCTTTCTTTTTATCCAACAGCACCACCTTCATAGTTTTAACACCCCCCAAAAACAAAATAAGAAAAATCCTTTTTGGTATGAGGTTCAGTGGCCTCAGAGGCAAAGTGACTTCCTCGTAGACGCTTCGGTGGCGCCGTCGAGTCGAATCCGAGACGCCTCTTCTCATTCATTCCGCAATTCCCAGAGACACTTATGAAACTTTTACGGAATAACTTTAGTACGGCCGGGTTGAGGACCCACATCGATGAATGTCTGCATTGAGGGTAACGTCGGAAGGAAATTCAAATAAATTTTTCCCTTTTTTTTCTTTTCATACGTTAGATGTAAGAACAGAACATACTTTCTTGGGTTGGAAGATGGCAATCACAGAAATGCTTCTTGTCTGTTGTGTTTTTCCTTTTTGTACCAGGCTTTTCTCCAAGTGGTTAGGGTATGGGCGAAGATGGGTGAAAAAACACAAGTGAAAATGTATACAAGTCCTATTTGTGGGCCCATTGAAAAGCTTCCAAGGAGAATGATTGTATGTGTCTGATTATCAATCGCCTTTCATTCGAAAAGGAGCTTTCATTAGTCACAGAGATTGAATCAAGGGGTCAATATTATATGAGCTTGTGGGTTTTGGGGTTAGGGTATGTTTGTTTTCCTCGAAATCTAGCTCAAACTTTAAATTTTTTAGTGAAAAACTTTTCTCAGACTGAATTGGAGTTATCACTTGCCATGAATTCTTATTCCCACCAACGAAACTTTAAAAGAACAATAGCACACATCCATTTTTTTTATTTTTTTTAATTCTGATTTTCTCAGATTCACATTTTAATTATCTTATAAATTCTTGAGTCAAGGAAGATGGAATAAGCCTTCGTGAAATTGGAAAAATAGAATTAAAATATATTCATAGATTTCAATCTTTCCAATTGGCACTGGACATATAATATAACTTTACCAGAGCCTTAGAAGAGATTGGAAGAGCTCCTTGTACCCTATTCCAATATCCCTTTAATCCAAAATCATTTTATCCTATTGCTTTTGATGAAGGTTATGAGGACATTCCTAACATTTAATATCTATACCCTCATATCTGTCAGAAATAACATAATTTTTTATTGTTTTTATTGAGATTTTCCTACATTTCATTTTGATTGAAAAAAAATTAGTGTGTATATGTTTAAACAAAAAAAAACGTTTGAAAAGCGAGTAACAAAATATGTTCTTGTTTTTTTCTCTTTTTTATAATATAAGCGTAGAACTCAGATCGTTCAAAATTATATAACCGGATGCAAGTGCACGGATTTTTAATAATCTGCTAGGTTTTTGTTACGTTACTCTCTGTTTTTTAAAAGATAAGGATATATTAAATTCAAAATTTTTAAATTTTTGGTAACATTTTTCAAAAATCTTTTCAAGTCAATCTGTAGAAATTATTTGCTGCAAATTTCGGGTAAGACTGACTTCAAATTCAAAGTTCAAACACATATACGAGACTGTCATTGATATGAAAGAACCTCAGAGTAATGCTACGGAGAGGACGTCCGAATAAAAAAACTGTACCAGTTTTCATGTAAAATAATTTTCCTCAAATTGAACAAAATTAGTGTAATCGGCACTGGTTTCTCGGCGTTGCACGCACTTTTATAACGAATTCAATCAAATCAAATCCGTGAGACCCACCAAAAAATCAGGAAAGATATTTTACACCTTTTGCGGAATAACATTTTATTTTAAGGCGGCCCACAGTGGTTGGATATCTAAAACTAAAGTTTAAGATGTACTCACTAAATGAAACCCCAGATTCGAGCTTCTCACTGATTACAAAAATTATTTATTTTTTCACTTCCTAGTACTAGACTTCACTAAACATAGTTCATCACTCCATTTCATATGGCCTCTACACATTGGGAGAAATTTTTGTCAAAAATTGCTTTTCTGAAGGAAATTCCCTGCAGCTTTGTAGGGGGAAACGTCAAATTTCTGTCAAAAACGCAATTTTTGACGAAAATTGCTCCCAATGTGTAGACGCCTTTAGAGAAAAAGTCATTCTGACCTTAAGAACTGTTCACCAAATTTTATTTGCACTCTATAGAACAAATAAAAACACACGCATTGAGGAAACTCGATTACATATCAATTTTTGAGGTCGTTTTACTTTTTCCTTAAAAAGTATTTTAATACCTTCTGTCCGCAGTATTACTCTGAGGAAGGAACCCAATTTTCCAAAAAAAAAAAAAAAGAATTCATTGACAATGAAAAATAAAAAATGTCTTATATTTTTATTTACCTGCTAAAAATTTACAAACAAATAACGAAATTTTACATACAGCCTTTTGCTTCAATTCTGAGACCAATATCAAGATAAAAAAAACTAAGCTATCAAATATTTCCAAGATCAAAATTTAATCTCCGAGAAAACTTTTCAATTACTTCAAAAAATAAGATATTTGGCATCAAGAGATTTTGAAATACTGGTTCCAGAATAAAAAATCTCAAAATTCATAAGGTTTATGTCTCAGATTTCAAGATTTTATAATAGCCGTACTCACTATGGCGCTGTTATCTTGTAATATCGTTATCTCGTTATCTCGTTATGTTCTCGTAATGTATTTTATAAATGAAAAATTATAACAAGATAACAGATTACGGAGATTACGAGATAACAACGCCATAGTGAGTACGGCTAATATTTTACAGATTTAACATTTGGATTTTGATTTTTTGATTTCAGAATACCAAAATCTTTTATTTTGATCTTGGTCTCAGAATTGAGATCAATGTTTTTCAACATAACAAAAAACGTTCATCGAGTGGTCGTGATACGAAAAATATTTTTGAAAAAACTACAAACTTTTACACACTTTTTAGTGAGATATACGATTTACGAGCATTTCCAAAGGCTCTATGGGAATTCACAAATATTTACGAACAATTTTACGAAATATTTTTTTCTGTGTATAATTAAATGAAGCTGAAAATAGTACTGAATCACTTTAAAAATTAGTTTTGAATATTTAATGTCATTGGAAAATTATCTTGATTGAGGGAAGAATAATGAAGGATAAAAATAAAAAGGAATCAAGATAACATATTCATGAAGATTAAGTTTATAATAAAATTTCATTGGCAATTTATTATTACTGCAAACAAACTATTTCAATCATCATTATTTGATTTGATCAAAATAGTCCCTTTCTGTCTATCATTTGAAAACCGTTCATAATCAATTCACTATAAATCTAAATTAAGATGTGTATCAATTGCTGTGCAAAATTATATCAAAGGTATTTAGAGTTAAGAATATCACCAAAAATCTGTAGATACACCAAACCAAATCCTAAATGAGCATTTTACAAAATACAAAAAAAAACAAAACGTTATTGTTACGTAAGTTTGAGCAAATAGTATAGAGAATGCGTCCCATTAGATATTTGTTAATCCAGTCGACGGCCGAACCCACTAATCCTAATCCTTCAGAGAACACTAATTTACTACCCATAGCCATTTAAAAGAGAAATTTGTTGCAGTATTTTTTTTCAAATTTTTTATCCTGTTCTTAAAGCCCGCTTTTGTCGATTTTACACATCTTTTTGCCATTCACCCTCTCACAATACTTAAAATCGCGCAAATTAGGAAGATCAGCATTGTTCTGCTATTTTTGTTAAGTTTTCTAATTGAAAATCTGAATTGTATATCTTTTCATTTGTAATCATTTGAGACTTCTCTGGCATATACAACCTGAGATGGAGTTCAATCAATGCTAAGATGGCGGTGGACGTAGAATTACAAATCTTACACAAAGGTTTATATGTATTGCGCTATTAAGTCATCGATGATGAAATAAATATCTATCTAAATAAAATTTAGATAGATTAGATATAGATAAAATTTATCAGGCTTTGTAATTATAAGATAGAGTATATGTGCTATAATGCGATTGTCCAGAGTTCGATTCTCTCTCTGCTTGCTGGAAAATTTTAAAAGTATTTGAATTGCATACCGTAAGTTTAATTGCATGTAGGGCGAGGTGGGGCTACTTTAAGCAGTGGGGTTTCATTGATATATGATTTTTCGCATATTTCTAAAGAAAACTCGGCTTTAACGTAATGCAATTTAGATATGTAAAACAATTTTTCATCTAAATTAATTTATTGTAAGGTCCAGCTTTCTTTAGAAATACACTTAGTCCCGGGATTAAGTACATTTTCGGGACCGATAAAAACGCGTGAAACACATCGAGAAAATTTGCATACCCGTAGGGGCTTTCTTTTGAATAAATCGTCCGTAGAACGAATTTCGCGCGGAGTAAAAATAGTCAAAACAAAAAGATTCAACTATTTAATAGAAATGCATTAACAAACAGTACTTTTTGGTCAGAGTTCTTCAATAAATGGTTAGAGTATTTAAAAGTTTTACCTTAATAAAAGAAATTAAGGTTTTATTCTTCAAAAGAAGCACAGTGTTTTCAAATTTCCCGCGTAGCAATATAGTATATATTCTAGGCGTATTTTAGAAATGATTTCATAAATTGACTCCCAATGGTAGGCAAACTTGCATAATTGTATGTGCATAATTCCGTCAGGTGCATAATCCCGATGTGCACAATACCGGGACTGAGTGTATGTGAAAAAATCGCATATCAATGTATCCTCACAGCTCAAAGTAGCCCCACCTCCCCCTAATTCGACAAGATTTTAGACGGCAACAGCAGATTGGTAAGTATTTGGCACTAATGGTAAATAAAATAAAAGTGATAAGTAAAGAGTGAAATCTGGTAAGTAGTAAAATCTGGTAAGTAGTAAATTGGTAAGTAGTAAAGAGTAAAATCTGGTAAGTAGTATCCTTGTATAGAAATTTGACTTATGAATAGGTTTATTTCCTTTTCAAAGTGCGTGTACATCGCAATTATCATTAACTGCACATAAATATTTTATTATCAAATTTTATTTCGATCTCAAAGTCTTTTGCTCTTTTCATTCCCTTTTTAAATGATCACATTCACAAAATTTAACTACCTATCACCCTATCAGTAATTTTTGTCGATTTTTGAACCATTAGGGTGAAGTGGTACAAGTTGGACAATCAATGGTACAAGTTGGGCAGGGCTTTTTTCTTGATAAATTTAGTACTTCATTTTTATTTGTATATTTTTAGTGGTTGAGTTTTATAATTTGGTTCCTTGTGCTTCAAAACAAATTTTGTACTCTATTTATCAAGAAAAAAGCCATGTCCAATTTGTACCGGCGAATTGTCCAACTTGTATCACTTTCCTCTATAAATTATTAAAACACTTATGTTTTACTTTGTGTCGTGGTTTTAAGTTCAAACATTCATTGGTTGAATTTACAAATATTGCACTCATAGTGTATTGTAACATTTGTAAAACAATCAATCCATGAGAATTTTCCAGGAGATAAAAACCCCTTGTCTGGCAATTTAGCCAATATGCCCACAATTAATTATTTTTCTGTTCAAATACAGAAAATGTAATGAAACTCTGCGGAAAAATGGATGGATTACAGTGAATCGTGTTAAACAGACAGCCTCCCCACGGGATCAGTCAATAGACGAGTCATCTGAAAGCTCTCACAAAAAAAGCCCATTGAGGAATAAACGATCGAATTTACCCCCCTTTTTAGCTCCAAATGGAGCAAGTACAGAAATCAATATACACTTTCAGTATGGGCATCAGACCATTTTATTATTTTTCTGTTTATTTGACAATTATTTGGCAATAAATTGTACAATTTATACTCATTTTGAGGTTGAGCCGCGCACAAATTGCTGCAAATAATTTGTTTGATTATCTACTGCGGGGGTGTGGGGATGGTGTAGGAAAAAAAAATAGGTAATTTCGTGACTTGTGCCAATCACGGGGTGATTTATAGCATGACTCTTATGACCGTATAGTGATTTAGTGTAGAGCCTGTACACAAGGCCGTTTGGGGGAGAAAAGTGCGTCTCTAAATCACTGTTTGTGCCCCAAAGGAATTTATTTTACTTCCGTGCATAAAAAGAAAGTAAGTCAAATACTTATTGTGCTTTAGCAAACTTCTCTACCCCCCACAAGATACTATACACACAATTCTACCATTGTTGGAAGTTCAACAGCAACCTGTTAGCGAGCCATTTTGTCTATAGACCCATTGGAAATCAATCATTTGCCCACAAAATTGATTTCACTACAATGTCTTCTGATTAGAATTTATGAGGAATTAGATAACGAGTGATTTATTAATTGCACTATTCTTCTCTTGTTCTTTTTTCACAACTAGCATGTGACCTAATTTTGCTCAATTTAATGCCAATTAAAAACAATCATATAGCATTTAATAGTTTTTGCTGTGGCTTTGAAATTCTCAACAGATAATGTATTTTTTTATTTTAATTTGTCCAAATTATATTTGCAAATTTAATTCAAATTCAATAAAAACAATTTGTTAAACAGAGACTAGCTTTGCAGATTTTAATGTTAATCATGAGATTTAATGTTTGTATTTAATTCAGGAAATCTATAGAGAAAAATGTTCTGTTTGGTCTACTGTTGCGGTATAGGGGAGCACCGTTTTCCTACATGGATTTTCAATGGTAGTCACAAGAATACTTTGAAAAGGAGAATATTGGTTAATCAAAAACCAAAATCATCTTTTTTTTTTCTGAAGAGATTTAATTTTTAATATTCAAATATGTATCATTTCAGTGTCTTCACTCATTCCTTCTGATGACTTTTCTAGTCATTCATTCCATTAGTTTCAAAGATCAAAGCCCTCTTCTATGTGGGTTACTGTTGGATCTTATAAAACATAATTACTCTGAGCCGGATCCAACTGGCAATAAATCGGTAATTAACGGGTAGTTGGAAGTCATTAGTGTACCTTCCCATATAAACTTCTGGCGTGTCTTAGTTTTCCTCAAGTAATAATTATTGACAATATAAAAATAATAACTTTCGTTCGATTTAACTTCTGAAGGAAGCGTGAACTAACATAATTATATAGGGCCCTTATTCAGAATGTCAAATGTTATTTGGGTACTTCTAGACATACTTTAACTCTTTCGCGTCCCACTTTTATTCAGCAGATGAATTCATGCAAAATTGAGTTTTTCCTAATGCTTTATGATCAAATATAATAGTTCAGAGAGGAAAAAAATTTTCTATTGCGTGAAAACTCGGAAAACCCCCGGGTCATATATGACCCTGTTGTCCTCAAGGGAAGTGTATTTACCATTTTCTTAATCTATATCACGGGCTTTTTAAGAGTTTTTTTGCTTGAAGTTACTAATTTGGCCAAAACCATGGCAAACTGGATTGTCTTGATGAACACTGTACTCCTGGTGTTCAAGGAATCTTCCTGGTAATCCCTTGAACAGTCACTGTCACAATATTTTGAGTGGTATTTGGCAAAAATAAACTTATCCACATATTTATTCACACACAATACAATTCCACAATATGAGACGCTTGCAGAATACTCTAAAATATTGCAAAATATGTTATAATTCATCAGATATAAGATGAAATGTCCAGGAGCAAGATGTCCCACCTGCATTTCACAAAGAAAAACAATGTCCCAACTACATTTCGCTGCAGGTTTGGGACGAAAACACTGTTACCCTTGGGGACTATAGGGTCATATATGACCCGGAAAATTCTACACGGCTTTTCTGGAAAATTGAAAGTAGTTTATTATATCAAAATATGCAATATACAATTTTTGGATATTCTATTTTGTGTTTCTAAAGAACTTTTTGCTGAAAAAAATAAATTAATATAAAAAATTTTGAAAAAGAAAAGTCATTTCACAAAGCTCGAAATTCGTGATTTTTGATCTCAAATATTTTCTTTTCCTGAATATCTGGAGTCTTGAGAAAATTAGCCAAGAATCTTACATCCTTCTATTATGATGTAGTGCACAAACCGATAGATTTCAATTAATGTAAATAGTCAAAAGAAATTGTTTTTTCCCCGGGTCATATATGACCCTAATGACGCGAAAGAGTTAATAGATAATTTTTTTAAGAAACGTAGATTTCATAAAAATATTTTTTATCTTATTATTATTATTACTTTACTTTATTTAATCACAAGAATAGGGTCATCCCTTTTACAATTGTGATAACAAAAAAAAAATCAGAAAAAAAGAGGAACATAAAAAATAGAGAATAACAAGAATTCAGAATTAAGAGTGTTCAAGGAACAAATTAATTGCTTCTAGGATCAAGCCTGAAGATAGAAATTACGAATAGCAGCCGCAGAAATACGGCAATCACTCGGGAGAGAATTAAACTGAATGACGCCTTTTACAAAAAGCGACCGATAGAGGCAGTTATCTTGATCTTTAGGCACTATGAGTCCTCGAACCCTGGCAGAACTCCCCCTAACCAGATGATACGACAGGTACCCAGGACATCCAGAAATCCGCAAATGGAACAAAAATAGCACTGCTCTATGCTATTGTGTCACTATCCGCCGCAAAGAAGAGCTCTGTTCCATAGTTGAAGAAAGGAAGAAGAAGCGCTCGCGCGAGGATCAAGCGAGTATCGAAGGGTATACTCGAAGTCGAAGTCGAAGGGTATAAAGAGAATAGTTGACCTTACGGCAAATAGAAGTGGCCTGATCAGACCAGGAGAGAGTTGTGATGAAGATTACACCTAGATTTTTGACCTGATCAACGAAAGGGATAATTTCACCGTGTAGATTTAAAGGATAAAGATCAGGGAAAGCAGTTTTTTTGGAGATAACAATAGCTTTAGACTTTTTAGGATTCAAAACTAATCCATTCCGCGGAAAAAACCCGCGAAATGTCATTACGCATTGAGAAAATTTGCATACATGCAGGGGCTTTCTTTTGAATAAATCGGCCGTAGAATGAATTTCGCGCGGAGTAAAAATAGTCCAAACAAAAAGATTCACCTGTTTAATTGAAATGCACTAACAAACAGTACTTTTGACTAGAGTTCTTCAAAAAATGGTTAGAATATTTTTAAAAAAAATTACCTTAATAAAAGAAATTAAAGTTTTATTCTGTGAAAGAAGCACAGTGTTTTCAAATTTCCCGCGTAGCAAAATAGTATACATTCAGGCGTATTTTAGAAATGATTTCATAAATTGACTCCCAATGGTAGGCAAACTTGTATAATTCTATGTGCTTAATTCCGTCAAGTGCATTATTCCGGGACAAAGTGTATGGCCTTAAGGTGAAAAATTATTATCATGTCGTAAAACACATAATAGTCAGAGGAAAATTAAGGGCGAATCGAAAATCGATTTATAATGGGTTCCCCGAAAACCCCGAGTCGCTATCTCTAACTGTTTATCCTCTTATACAACTATCGGTTGCATCAAGGGATAAAAAAAATGGGTCTCAGGAGTGGAAATAATATAAATTTTGAGGGCTAATATATCAAAGTATTACATGTCCATAAAATCGTTCCCTGCGTGAAGATAGAATAGTAAAAAAAAATCCTGAAAAGTTAAGGATATTGAAATACCTTGCCCCGATCTTCCCTAAACCCATTGCAATTCTGTTGCTCGGCAAGAAGCACTAAGGGTGAGTGAATTATTTATTTTGTGCAACTTTAGTCCATGTTTAATTCATTACAGTACCCCCTTTTATTTGTGTCTCTGTTGTGCGTGCAAATGAATTTCTCCATTCAGTTTTCCAACATGTATGGCCACGGAAGGAGCTTTGCTGAAAAATATTCTGCATTCACTCATGTTCTTGGTGGAATGCGATCTCACAAGCGCGAATGATCATGCAATTGCACATAGATATTTTTGCATGAAGCCAACTTACAAATGTACAAAGTAGACCATATTAGATGGGGGTTGGTTTGACGAGTGAAAGGGGTGAAAAAAGGCAGAAGAAACGGGTGAACAGGAAAATGTAAGTTGCATGCAAAATGCATAATTTTGTTATAAGCTGAAAGCTCTTCTCCTGCAACTCTATATTGTTGCTATACACATAAAATATAAAATGATACAAGCTTTTGTATCTCTGTACCCCACGATTGTGGTGGGCATCGTAAGCAAATGAATGCACAATTCTACGATGCAAATGTTGCGCTTTGTGGAACTCTGGTTGGAATCATGAATAAATGCTTAGTAAGTATTTACGCAGTCTTTACCGTCCTTTTTTTTCTAAAGAACTTTTGTGAAAAGAAAATTTTCTTGGACGTCTTTCCATTTTACTTAAAACACTTCTTTTCTGCTTCAACTCTTCCTTTTTCTCGTGTATTCCAATTCAATTTACCACCGCAGTGAAATCTAAGAAAATAAATCCACCGTGTAAACACCTCTTCTTCTGCCATTGCCCAAAATTACAGACCTATTTTGGGGATTGTGTGATAAATATTTGGGAAAGGAAATCACTGAGAATTGAATTCGAACAATAACCACTCCTTTGAGCTCATTCCTCCCCAGTAACTAGAATACGTACTTCCTTACTGATTCCATTCGCAATTCAAAAGCTATAGAGAGGATTAAATACACAACTCAAATAGACAATAATAGACATTACACGAGGAATCTCTTTGTAAAAAGCAACAAGACCAACACAAAAGCTCTCTTCACCCATGTACGTATATCTACTCCAATTCAATTGGAAATGTTGCAATAAAAATCGCAATTCATCTCATATATTTCTTTTTTTTGCCGAATGTTAGAGATTCGGGCAAGAGGAAAAGTATAAATCAATTGAATGGAATTGATGGTGTGAAGAAGGAATTTATCTGTTTTTCCTCACAGTCAACAAAAATTATTTGTTGAAAAATCCTTTACGGTTTTCACTTACTGTTCCTCTCCATTCAGTAAATATATCCCCTTATTTTGAATCATTGCATATTGCACATACAAGAAATATTTTGTATATTCATTTCTCAGGAAATGAGATTGAAAAATGCTTTTTGATCCTGAATATTTGTAATTTCAAATGAAATATAAAATTCTTTTATTATTATTGTGGAGCACCCCAAAGCCAGAGATATTGCTCACAGTACAGTAATTTTAATCAAATTTCCCAACATTTTAATGTCGAAATTAATTTGGAATTCATTAAATACTGTGGGTGAATTAGAAAATTCCTGGATGTATTGAAATTAGTGTTGGTGCATTTTCGTAATTTTCTAACAAATATTATTTGCACATCAGCAAAATAAGTGGAATTATAATAAATTATAATTCCGTCAAGTATCAAATAGTATGAAAATTTCAATTAACGTCGAAATCTCAATTCATAGTTCAGTATATCCTAGGATTATTTCCCAAAATTAATGTTAACATTCAAAATTTTACCAATTAAGTTGAATGTATGGAATAATTACAGTTTGCAGATCAAAACTCACTTTGCATTAGTATTTTGCTTAAATATCCTGTATTATTCATAATACATTGCAGTGTGTAATTTCATAATACATTGTATTGTGTTCACTGATTATGGAAACATTTGCTGCGAAATCAATTGGTGGCTTACCAAAATAATATTCTACAGAGGTGAACATTGAAATTGTGGGAAAATAATTTTAAATTAATTATTTTGTTTATTCGCAAATTACAAAACACTACAACTTTTCTAGAACATTTAAATTATGTAGGTCCAATGCTAGGGGGTGCACAGTCGAAAAACTACTTTCCAGAACACATAGGGTGAGTGTGCCAAATTTCGGCATAGTTGCATGCAAACGTAATGTAATATTTTTAATAAAAATTGATTTTTTTTATTCCTTCTTCTTAAGGATTGCTGCTTGGAACCTTGTAAACCGTTTATCGTCTTTATTTACTCTAAAATTAT
The DNA here is from genome assembly GCF_024763615.1 of Phlebotomus papatasi. Classification (NCBI taxonomy): domain Eukaryota; kingdom Metazoa; phylum Arthropoda; class Insecta; order Diptera; family Psychodidae; genus Phlebotomus; species Phlebotomus papatasi. Next base: position 53,826,460 of record NC_077224.1, read on the forward strand.
TCCTAATACATTTTAAAATGAATAAAAATGTAGACATAGCTTTGGTGCCCTATTTCGGCCACCTTCATTCTCATAGTTCTTTGCCCTTCGGGAATTATTCCAATATCTTTGTCACGTCATCTCGTTTGTCGAAGCTACATTTTTTGTTATTCTTTAGCCTTGTATAATCTCTAGAGTATGTAAAAACTAAAAATTGATGGAAATTCGAGGAACAAAAAGGTGGCCGGAATTGCAAGCTGGCCGGAATTTGGCACACTTACCCTAACTTCAGTTATTTCGACACCTGCCTGATTGACTATGATGATCACTTGAATACCTTCAGAATATAGGGGAGACTGGGGCAAAATTTGTCAAAACACATTTTTAATTCTTTTACGAGCTCTGAGAAAACTTAAACGCTTTATAATGAACATATTCTTATATGAAATTTACTGCTCTACAACATTGCAAAAAACTATTTTCCTTTATCTCGAAAGAAATATGATTTTCGAATAATTTTCTAAAAGTCGATTTTATGGAGATTTTCAAAATTGCTGGGGCAAATTTTTTCAGCCTTCGGATAATTTGTGACGTTTTACTCTCGCAAACGTTAAAAATATCAAATAGACAAATGTTTATAGGCAATTTATTCCTAACTTTGTCGAAGATAATTTTTCTCTATCTTAACCAGAAATGTGCTTAAATTGAGCTAATCAGTATTGATATTTTCTGTAAACCAAATATTCCAAAAATAGGGCTCAAAATTTCATTATTTTGTTTTTTACATAATTCTTCCTCGAATCCATTGAAACTTTGTAAGTTTAAGAAGGTTCATGAAGGCTATCTATAATAAAAATTTCAAGCCTCAGACTCTTTTATTTTAGAAAATAGTGAATATTGAATTTTTGTTTTGACAAATTTTGCCCCAGTCTCCCCTACTCTTATAATTATTTTTGGGAGATCTTTTGAAGGATTTAAGAATCGGTTCAAATCGGCTGAGAGCCGATAAATGGTAAATGATGCGGAAGTACTTTTGAGGTATAGCATCTAAGTCACGAATTCAACGCTTTCCCAGGCCTGTTTTTTGCTCAGATCATGCTATTCGTCCGAATTTGTGTTTTTAGTGTAAATGCCTAAACACATTTGCAGCAAATTTGTTAAAAATTGCTTTTTTAAAGAAATGTCTACACTGCTGTAGGTGGAATCGTCAAATTTCTGTCAAAAAGCATAATATTTGACAAAAATTGTTTCCAATGTGTAGAAGCCTTATGGCCTCTACACACCAGAGAAATTTATGTCCATATTGAAGAGTTTTTCCTACGCAATCGTAGAGAATTTCCTTCATTATGGACATAAATTTCTCTCGTGTGTAGGGGCCATTTAAGAAGGATGAATTTTCCTCATAATAACGCTAGGATTGCGGAAACTTTCGCAAACATTTGCATGATAGAGCGAGTAATCGGTCACTAAAAACTTTTTCTGGCCAACACTAAAACTCAAAGCAATATTATCGAGGTAACTCATACGGCAACCACGTCAAGTTATAATTTAAATCCTGGAAATACTCCATAATTAGGTATACTTTAAGTTAATAAAGAGTTTCATAATAAAGTGAAAGTAATTTTATGGTACAGAAGTTTGAATGCTATAGAGTAGTAGAATCAATATTGCTTCCATTTAGAATTATTGTTTTTTTTAAGCAAGCAAAGGATGAATAAATAAAAGCTGTATTGCAATACATGAAAGTCGATATTAAATAATGGCTGCGACTTAATAATCAGGTCGGTCTATTAGCCTTATTGAGACTAAGGACACTGTCTGTAACGTACAGTTGATAATGAGCAGTAAAAACAAAGAAATTTATCCAATAAAATATTAAATTTGAGAAATACTCAACTCAATTTTAAACTGTAAAATCAGTAATTTTTTTTGCAAGGTCTTTGGCAAAGGGAAAATGAGGAGCAGTTCTTTTCTTTCCAAATTTAATATTTTACTGATCAATTTTGCTAAACAAAATTAAGTAGGGTAAGTGTGCCAAATTTCGGCATAGTTGCATGCAAGCGCCAAAGACTCAAGTTTGAAATGTAATATCTTTAATAGAAATTAATTTTTTTATTCCTTTTACTTAAGGAGTGTTGCTTAGAACCTTGTAGACAGTTTATCGTCTTTTTTACTCTAATCATTCTTAATACAAAAATCATTCTTAATACATTTTAAAATGAATAAAAATGTAGACATAGCTTTGGTGTCCTATTTCGGCCACCTTCATTCTCATAGTTCCTTGCCCTCCGGGAATTATTCCAATATCTTTGTCACGTCATCTCATTTGTCGAAGCTACATTTTTTGTTATTCTTTTGCATTGTATAATCTCTAGAGTATGTAAAAACTAAAAATTTATGGACATTTGAGGAACAAAATAGGTGGCCGAAATTGCAAGCTGGTCGGAATTTGGCACACTTACCCTATTTCCTGTTCATTTGTCTCGAATTAGATTCATTTGAAAAAAAAAACATTTATCTCCTAAACGCATTGCATAGTAATACTTTTAGAATTTGTTATTGAATTGATTATGAATTAGACGATATAAAAAATCAAGGGGTAAACAACTGTAAGTTTACAAGATTAGTGTTTTTAGTACAGTACATTAAAATTTATCACAGAAATTCTCCGTAGGAAATTTATAATTTTACACGAGCTTAAACGAACGCAGACTTCATAAGAGCGAACTGACACTTAAATCCGCCGATTCGTCGCTAAAATCGTGCCGATCTGCCGATTTTTGTGAATGAATATTGAATGCTCAGCATGACGATCTGCCGATCTCTTGCCAAATTGTGTCGATCTGCTGATCTCTTAGCAAAATAGTGCCAATCTGTCGATTTTTACCTCCAGATTGGCACAATTTTGACAATATCCGTGCACGGTTCACCCTGAGAGCCACTTATTCACCCCTTGGAAAACATGCTTAGTTAAAAAGAAATTGCGAAATTAGCATACTTGTGAGCATAGTGTTATTTTCCATAAATTTGACTGCTCATAACTTCATTTAATTAATAAAATTCCGAAATTGTATTTAAATTGTGATAATAAACTATTTTTTAATACTTTTATATTTATTTATTTTAAATAGATCTGACATAAACGCTGTTATTAAAACTTTTGTGATTCAATGAGGAATTGTGTGTTTGATGTAAAGTATCAAAATATCAATACTTACCTTTTGCAATATTAATTTCTCTTTCCTTTGTTCTGCACGGCTTAGTTGTAAAGGTGAGAAGTAAAAGGAATGCAAGAGAGAATTTTGAAATAGTTTGAATATTGCAGTAGAAGTAATATTCCTAATAGACTATGATAATTACAATTTCTCTGCTTAGAGCAATTTGAGTGTTCCAATATAATAGGAGAAATGATAATTTTCTGATTGATAGAAATGATTACATTGTCACAGAGACCCACAATCTATTAAATAATACATAATGCTTTTTATCGGAAAAGGAAAATTACACCATTCAGCGATATCCCCATTGTGTAATAATTCAAGATACACCTACACGAAATGATGCCTCTGAGATTACATTTCTGGCCACAAAGGTTTGATTTCTTTTGCCCAACTTTTAGACCATCATTTCTCTCCTTCCCGAGAATTGAATGACAGAAATCCTGTATTTTACTGGCCCAAGCAGCACTAAAAGACATTGTTAAATATTTCATGAATGGCAGAGAACGATAAAAGCAAGACATCTACCAATTAACTACCTTTGGTGACTCACTTATAACATTTGAAGCCTTCCTATTCTCAGAGAAGTAGCACTTGAGAAACAATTCTGTCTTCAAGAATTGTATTCTACATGGATCAATTAAAACAGCTCTTAAGGGCATTTATGCAAAATTCATACCAGCTATAAAATAATTTCATCCAGATATATAATGCACTATAACGTCCAGGAAAAGGTATGAAAGATAAATTGTTAAATATTGTAGATATTTTGCAAAAACAAACAAGACGAATAACTAACCATAAAATTTAAATCGTGCTATGTAGTAGTGTAAATTTATTAAACTCAGAGAAATTGGTAAAGTTTTGCTTAATATTTCAAGTAATTAAAGTAAAATTGGATAGTATATGCGGTTGTAATCTAATTCTTAATCAAAAACTATATCTAAATGTGTGGTTATGGTTTTTAGTAATTGACGTTTTGATGGTTTTAAACTTCATACAAGCTTTTTATTTTGAGTACTAAAAACAGTAAAACCCTGTACTTTTAATGTATGTACGTGAAATTGTTTTTTTGTCCATTTACTACCAAGTTAAACTTGTTCATGAATTGTATGAAAACCATTTTAGAATAACCAATTAGAGAAGAAGTGAACCTTTTAAAATGGTTGAACTTCCATTCTAAAGTAATCTTTATTACAGATCAGTAGATAATTATCT